>NC_092707.1:85926109-86153655 GCF_047496885.1 Scyliorhinus torazame
TCTCAACACCGAGCCCTGTGGAACATCACTTAAAACAACTTTCCAATTGCAAGGGCAGCCATCGACCATTACCCTTTGTTTCCTGTTACTAAGCTAGCTTTTATCCAGTTCACGATATTGCCCTGTATTCCATTGGCTTTCATTTTCTTGACCAATCTATCATATGGGACTTTGTAAAACTCCTTGCTAAAATCCATGTACACCACATCCACTGCACTACCTTCATCAAACCTTCTTGTCACTTCCTCAGAAAATTCGATCAGATTTCTGAGGCAAGACCTTCCTTTAACAAATCCATGCTGACTACCCCTGACTAGTCCATACCTGTCCATATGACAGTTAATTGTATCTCTCAGGAGTAATTCTACTAATTTGCCCACCACTGACATAAGACTAACTGGCCTATAATTATTATGCATTTCTATTGATCCCTTTTTAAACAATGGCACCATGTTTGCATTTCTCTATTCCTCCGGTACCTTCCCTGTGTCTAGTGAGGATTGGAATATCATCCTGAGGGCGCCTTCTATCTCCTCCCTGGCATTCTTCAGTAGCTTGTGAAACAATCCATCTGGCCCTGGCGACTTATCAACTTTAAAGGATTCCAATCTATCCGAGTACTTCCTCTCTCTTTATGATTACCCCATCCAGCATCTCGCAGTGTTCCTCCTGGACTACTGTATCATCCATTTCCTTTGTAAACACGGAGACAAAATATTAATTTAAAACCCTTCCCACAGCCTCTGCATCCCCTCTGCACCTCTGATAGGTCCCACATTTTCCTTAACTAACCATTTACCATTAATATATTGGTAAAACATCTTTGGGTTTTCTTTAATTTTACTTGCTAATCTTTTTCCATGCCCTTCCTTTGATTTCCTTATTTCCTTCGTCCCTGCATGTTCTATATTCATCTTGGCTATCTGCAGTGCTTGGTTCTTTGTGCCGATCATACACTTTCTTGTTCTGTTTGATCTTCCCCTGTATTCCTCTCAACAACCGGGGGGGGGGGGTCTAGATTTGGCAGTACCACTCCTTCTTTGGAGAGGACAAGTCTACTTTGAACATTTAAGATCTCTTCTTTTAGTGCTTCCCACTGGTTTTCCACTGATTTGTCCTTTGGTAATGCTGGCCACCTCAGCCAAGTCCCTTCTCATTTCTGCAAAATTTGCCTTCCCCCAGTTCGAAGTTTTAACTCTTGCTTTATTCTCTGTTCTTTTCCATGGTAACACAGAAATCTAACTGAATTGTGATTTCTATCCCGATATGGAAGTCTTCTTATTGCCCTCTTGTTATTATAGGCAGAAGGGACTTCCGGTGGCGACCATGGAGTGAACAGTCGCACATTTGGCAGTTCCCGCTCATGGTGGTCTTTGTGTGGCGTTTAAGCCGGATTGTTGCAGGAAATTTGTAAAGAAAGGGCGTAGAAGCAAGAGCAGACGAAAGGGACCCCCAGTTTATGGAGCTGCGGCCCAGAAGTCAGCGGAAAAGAACGAACCAGGCGGTGGTGGCGAGTGAGGGGCGGACAACTCGAGTGGAGATAACGGACGAACAGGGTCAAACTCTGTCAGTTCGGTGGTTGATGGACCAGCTGGTGAGCTTTTTAAATGAGAAGTTCACCCAACAACGGAAGGAGAGTGCGGTGGACCTGTCCCGGGCGGTGGACTCAATCAAGGCGGTGGTTGACCACGTGGAGATGAAATTGGCGGCCCAGGGTCAGGCGATCCAGAGGTTGGAGGAGCAGGCGGGGGGAGCAGGAGGAATAGACTACCTCGATGGCAACAGAGATTGGGATGCTGCATGACCAGCAGAAGAGGCTGCTGGAGAAAGTGGAGGACCTGGAAAATCATTCTCGGAGGCAGAAAATTCGGATTGTGGGCCTGCCGGAGGATCGGACACTGATGTGCATGTGGGGAAGATGTTGGAGAAGCTGCTTGGGAAAGGTGCGTTTGATCGATCGCTGGAGGTGGATCGGGCCCACAGGGTACTGATGCACAAGCCCCAGGGGGTGACATGCTAGGCTAGCTGGGAGGGCTAGTTCACGGAAGCAAAGTGGGGGGTGAACTGAAGACCAATGTGGGGGGGAGGATGGGAGGGGGAGGGGGGTTGGGTGGGGAGGGGAACTAGACTGCTGACGGGGAGGGGACTTTCAAAGCGGAGGAGGACGAGGGTTGATGAAGATAGTTGCCCGAGGGCGGGCCAGGGGAGGTGCTGGACATGGGCCGAAGATTGGCCTAGGAGGGGTTATGGTTGATCGGCGGGGGGGGGGGGGGGGGGGGGGGGGGGGAGGTGGCAGGATGCCCCACGACCAGGCTGTTCACGTGGAATGTTCAGGGACTGATTAGGCCAGTCAAAAGAGCCTGTGTGTTCACGCACTTGAGGTAACTGCAGGCAGTCATGGCCATGTTGCAGGAGACATATCTGAAGGTGGGGGATCAGATTAGGTTAAGGAAGGGATGGGCTGGGCAGGTGTTTCATTCGGGATTAGACTTTAAAACGAGGGGGGTGGCAATCCTGGTGAATAAACGGGTGGCGTTCGAGATGGGGAAGATAGAGGCGGACCCGACGGGTGGATATGTTATGGTTAGTGGGAAGTTGGAGGGAATGGCTGTGGTATTGGTAAATATATATGCCCCGAACTGGGATGATGTTGAGTTTGTCAGACGGGTGCTGGGGGAGATCCCGGACCTGGATTCATATCGACTGATTATGGGGGAGATTTGAACACGATCCTGGATCCGAGGCTGGATCGATCGAGTTCCAGGATTGGGAAGGTATCAGCTATGGCAAAGGAGCTGCGGGGGTTTATGGAGCACATGGGGTGGGGGGGGGGGGGGGGGGGGGGGCGATGGGGGGGAGTCTGTGGAGTTTCGGAAGGCCAAGGAGTAAGGAATTTTCATTCTACTCCCATGTACATAAGTTATATTCCCGGATAGACTTCTTTGTGTTGGACAAAACGCTGCTGGCTGAGGTGGTGGATGCTGAATATTCAGCAATTGTTGTGTCAGACCATGCCCCGGACTGGGTAGACCTGCAAGTCAACAAAGGAAAGGCCCAATGGCCGCAATGGAGGTTGGATGTGGGGCTGTTAGCGGAGGAGGAGATGTGCGAGCAGGTGAGGGAGGCCATTCGGGGGTATATAAAGATCAATGACACAGGTGAGGTTTCGGTGGGGGTGGTGTGGGAGGCACTGAAAGCTGTTATTAAGGGGAAACTCATCTCAATTCGGGCCCATAAGGAGAAGACTGAGGGGGCGGAGTCGGACAGGCTGGTAGACAAAATTTTACAGGTGGACAGGAGGTATGCGGAGTCTCTGGATGACGGGCTTCTGAAGGAACGTCAGAGACTGCAGCTGGAATCTGGGCTCCTGTCCACAGGTAAGGAGGTGGGACAGCTGAGGAGGGTGAAGGGGGCGGTGTATGAATATGGGGAAAAGGCCAGCAGGATGTTGGCGTACCAGCTGAGGAAACAGGAGGCAGCGAGAGAGATTGGGAAAGTAAAAGATACAGGGGGGAAGTTGGTTTTGGATCGGCGGGGGTGAATGATGTGTTTCGGGAGTTTTACAGTACATTGTACAAATCGGAACCCCCAGCCAGGGAGGAGGGTATGAAGCGATTCATGGGGGGGCTGGAGTTCCTGAAGATAGATGAGGAGTTAGTGGAGGGTTTGGGTGCCCCAATTGGGCTTAGGGAGGTTATAGCCGAGTTGGGGGCGATGCAATTGGGTAAGGCCCCGGGGCCTGATGGATACCTGGTTGAGCTTTATAAAACGTTCTCCGGTTTGCTAGGGCCGCTCCTGGTAAAGGCTTTTAATGAGTCCAATGAGCTGGGAGAGCTCCCCCCAACATTGTCGCAGGCATCGATCTCCCTCATTTTGAAGCAGGATAAGGATCCGGAGAGTTGTGGGTCGTATAGATCGAGCTGCCTGTTGAATGTAGATGCTAAATTGCTGGCAAAGATCTTGGCCATGCGCATAGAGGATCGTGACCCGGAGGTAATAGGGGAGGACCAGACGGGATTTGTGAAGGGTCGACACCTGGGGCGTCATTCTCCGACCCCCCAGAGGGTCGGAGAATGGCCGTTGGCCGCCGTGAATCCCGCCCCCGCCGGTTGCCGAAGTCTCCGAAGGGAGAAAAGTCGGCGGGGCGTTAATGGCGCCGCTGCCGCGGAGAATGTCACGGGTCTGCGCAAGGCAGCCGATTTTCAACCTGCCGATATTCTCCCTTCCGGATGGGCCGAAGTCCCGTCGACGTGATGACCGTTCACGTCGACGTGAATCAAACCTCCTTTTCATCGGCGTGACCCTGTGCTCCAGGATCACGCCGACCCGCGTGGAGGTGAGTGACGGCCTGGGGGGTTGGCTCTGGGCAGGCAATGGCGTGGCCGCAGTCTGATTGCGTGAGGAGAGGTGTGTCTCGGCTTGTGTGTGTGTGTGCGGCGGGGGGGGGGGGGGGGGTGGTTAGAGTAGGCTGGGCTCCGGGGGAGTGCCGGGAGGGGGTCCGTGCCGGGGTGGAGGTTGGGAGGGGGGTCCGTGCCGGGGTGGAGGTTGGGGGGGGGTCCGTGCCGGGGTGGAGGTTGGGGGTTGGGGGGGGGGTCCGTGCTGGGGTGGAGGTTGGGGGGGGTCCGTGCCGTGCCGGGGTGGAGGTTGGGGGGGGGTCCGTGCTGGGGTGGAGGTTGGGATGGGGGTCCGTGCCGGGGTGGAGGTTGGGGGGGGTCCGTGCCGGGGTGGAGGTTGGGGGTTGGGGGGGGGGTCCGTGCTGGGGTGGAGGTTGGGGGGGGTCCGTGCCGTGCCGGGGTGGAGGTTGGGGGGGGGGGGTCCGTGCTGGGGTGGAGGTTTGGGGGGGTCCGTGCTGGGGTGGAGGTTGCGGGGGGTCCGTGCCGTGCCGGGGTGGAGGTTGGGGGTTGGGGGGGGTCCGTGTTGGGGTGGAGGTTGGGGGGGGTCGGTGCCGTGCCGGGGTGGAGGTTGGGGGGGTCCGTGCTGGGGTGGAGGTTGGGGGGGGTCCGTGCCTTGCCGGGGTGGAGGTTGGGGGGGGGTCCGTGCTGGGGTGGAGGTTGGGGGGGGTCCGTGCCGGGGTGGAGGTTGGGGGGGGGTCCGTGCTGGGGTGGAGGTTGGGGGGGGTCCGTGCCAGGGTGGAGGTTGGGGGGGTCCGTGCCGTGCCGGGGTGGAGGTTGGGGGTTGGGGGGGGGGGGGTCCGTGCTGGGGTGGAGGTTGGGGGGGGTCCGTGCCGTGCTGGGGTGGAGGTTGGGGGGGGGGTCCGTGCCGAGGAGGGGGATGGGAGGGCAAGTGAGTAGGTCCACCTGGCCAGGTGCCAGCCTGCAACAGTTGGACCCATGCGGTCATTGCCACCTGGCTGGGGGGAGGAGGGGATATGGGCAATGATGACATGTCGTCGTTCCCCTCCCCCCCACCAGGCCGTCATGTTTTCAGATCATCCAGCGATGTTGGCCGCCGTGGTGGCAGCCGCTCATGTCTATGTTGCCCTGGATGAGGAGGAGGAGGAGGAGGAGGAGGAGGAGCGTGCCAGAGAGGCGGCGCAGGCTGCCGCAGAGGGGCAGGCGGCAGCCGCCCAGGCTGGAGGGACACCTGACCGACAGGACGAGGAGGGGGAGGAGGACGTCGCGGCCCCACGGCAACGGAGGCACCCGAGGGCGCCCTGTGTGTACCGGCCCCGGCAGTCATACCAGGACCTCACGGACCGGGAATGCAGGAGGAGACTCCGGATGAGCCGGGAAACCGTGGCACACATCTGCCACCTGCTGGCACACCTGTCACCGCGTGGCACTGGCGGGGGACACCCTCTCCCCGTGTCCTTCAATGTTACGGTGGCCCTGAACTTTTATGCAACGGGGTCATTCCAGGCACCGAGTGGGGACCTGTACGGCATATCGCAGACATCGGTGCACCGGTGCATCCGGGCAGTGACAGATGCCCTATATGCCATGGCGCACCGCTACATCCGCTTCCCCGTGGACCGGGCCAGCCAAGATGCCCGGGCCGTGGGCTTCTCTGCCGTGGCCGGGTTCCCCATGGTCCAGGGCGCGATCGATGGGATGCACGTCGCCGTGCGGCCACCTGCAGATAACAGGGCCGTGTTCACTAATAGGAAGGGGACCTATTCGATGAACATACAGGTGGTCTGCGACCACCGCATGATGATCCTGCACGTCTGCGCCCGTCACCCAGGCAGTGTACACGACTCATTCGTGTTGTCGCGGTCATCCATCCCCGGCATGTACGAGGGACGCCATCCCCGGCTGAGGGGCTGGTTGCTGGGCGACAGGGGCTACCCATTGCGATCGTGGCTGATGACGCCTATACGGAGGCCACGCAATGAGGCGGAGAACCGCTACAATGATGCCCATGTAGCGACAAGGGGAGTGATCGAGAGGTGCTTTGGTGTGCTGAAGATGCGTTTCAGGTGCCTGGACCTCTCTGGGGGTGCCCTCCAGTATCGGTCAGATAGGGTCGGCCGCATCATTGTGGTGTGCTGCGTCCTGCACAACATAGCCCAGCAGAGGGGCGATGTGCCGCAGGCAGAGGAGGGCGGAGTGGAGGAGCAGCAGGAAGAGGCCCAGTCCTCCCCAGATGAGGGGGATGGGGGCAATGGTCAGGGCAGACGGGGTAGACACAGGCGGGTGGCTGTCCACCGTTACCGGCTGGCCCAGCGGGCACGGGACAGACTGATAGACGCCCGCTTCACTGACTAGATGGGCGTGGGAATCGGGTAGTATGGCCACAGACCGCACACCATGGCAACAGCCGACCACCCACACCCCCCATCCATCCACCCACCCAGCACCCTCACCCCCCTCCCCATCCCCACCCACCCCACCCGCATGCACACCACCCCCCCCCCCCCCCCCCCCCCCCCATTGCCGATCCACATGCGGCACAACGGGCCGGGCTCACACAGTTGCGGGTGGACGCGTGTCTATCGCAGGCCATGGAGGATGATGACAACCCGCCCTGCGATGAGCTCCTGGCTCTACATCGTTGGACTATGTCTGACCCATGGCCACAGTACCACCATCCACCCGGACCATCCCTGCATGCGGCTGTGACACTGCAGCGCACAGTCCCGTCCTCTGCCCGGGGGATGTTGATGGCGGCCCAGGGGGAAGGGGGCAGACTCACCTGGGGCTGAGGTAAGACCATCCCTCACACACACACTTGCGCTCAACGTACATGACACCCCCGCACACTTTGGACAGAGCACAAAGGCAGCTTCGGTAGGTGTAACATTGACTTTAATAACCAAAGGAGTTCATGCACGTGCCCTAGCCCCTAATACTCATCTGTGCCCTGCACCCGTGCCAACTTACTCAGTGTCTAATTGTTTGGCCTTACGGGCCCTTTGACTACGTCTACGTGGTTCCCCAGACGGTACAGCAGAACTGGAGGTGGACTCCTGTGATTCCTGCCCTCTGACACTGGATCCCTTTGGCGGCCGTTTCCTGGGGCGTCCTGGCCTAGATGGGCCAGGCTGCGGCCCCGGGCGACTGGGATGGCGAGCTGCCAGCCTGTCCTGCCCGTTGCCCACCCGATGCACCTGGGACGGAGGGGGGGGGAGTCCGAGGTGTCGCGGTGTACCGGGACCTCCCCTACAGAGGGAGCCGGGACGGACCACACCACCTCCTCCTCCCTCGGGGTGCCCGATGGCCCCCAGGCCTCTACATGGGTGGGGGATGCGAATGGACTGGCCATCCGACGCCCCCCCGACATCTGGCGCTGCCAGTCCTGGAGGCCCGTGCTGGTATCGACAGGGGTCTGCAGGTTTGCAGCCATGGAGCCCAGGGGGTTGGCAAACCCTGTCTGTGACAGTGCGACGCCGGCTCGCACATGGCCACTGGCGCCGATGCCCTCAGCGATGGCCTGCAGAGACTGGGCCATGGCCTGCTGAGACTGGGCCATGGCCTGCTGAGACTGGGCCATGGCCTGCAGAGACTGGGATCCATCTGGGCGGCAGATGTTCGCTTGGGCTGGGCTGCCCTCCGACCGCCCGGTCCCTCTGCTGCTCCTACCTCCACCTGCTGTACCGGGACGGCTGTGTTGTGCGCACCAGTGAGTGTACCAGACGCCTCATCACTAAAGTGCCCAACCGTGGTGAGTGTTTCTGCGATGGTGGAGGGTGTTGGTGACAGCAGTGGCGTTGTGTCGTGCTCTTCGTCCCACTCTGAGTCCATGGCACTTTGGGGTGGGGGTTCGTCTCCACCCATCCACTCTGAGTCACTGTCCGGTATTTCGTCTTCCTGGGTAGTGCTGTCCCGGGTAGGGGTGTCCTGGGTAGTGCTGTCTCGGGTAGGGGTGTCCTGGGTAGTGCTGTCCCGGGTAGGGGTGTCCTGGGTGGTGGTGTCCTGGGTAGTGGTGTCCTGGGTAGTGGTGTCCTGGCTCGGATGTGACGGGGGCCTGTGGCTGCCCCCCTCGTCGCTGGGTGGTCGCTCCCGCACGTGACGGGGGTGTCGTCTCCCTGTTGCTCCAGGTCTCTCCGTCTCCCGTGGTGTGCGAGGGGCATCCTGCGGGCGTCGCATGCTGGAGGGTCCGGGTCTCTTCGTCTCCCGTGGTCTCCGAGGGGCATCCTGCAGGCGTCGCATGCTGGAGGGTGCGGGTCTCTCCGTCTCCCGTGGTGTGCGAGGGGCATCCTGCGGGCGTCGCATGCTGGAGGGTCCGGGTCTCTCCGTCTCCCGTGGTCTCTGAGGGGCATCCTGCGGGCGCATGCTGGAGGGTGCGGGTCTCTCCGTCTCCTGTGGTCTCCGAGGGGCATCCTGCGGGCGGTCTGCATCTGCGGGGATGGGTGCCTGGACGTTTGGTCCTGCGATACACAATGAAGCATGCATGGTTAGACATCAGGCAGTGATCAGGTGATACGGGGAGGGGGATATAGGGGAGGGGGGATATGGGGACGGGCTGTCGGTGGCTCACTCGCTAGTACGCCCCCGACCTCTGCATCAGCAACCTCCCGGTCCTCAGGTCCGCCAGCCAGTTCCAGGGTCCTTTCCTCGTGTACGGTCAGTGGCCTCTCATCAGCGGGCCCTCCTCCAGTCCTCACATGCTCCCTATTGTTGTGTGCGCGCTTCTCCTGTGGGGGGGGGGGGGCAGGGGTAAAAGGCAACAGTGTTAGGCAGGTATATGAATGCACGCCATCGGTTGCGCGTGCATTGCAGAGGTTAAGGTTAGGGCTGGATTCACTTGGGGATATGGGGGAGGGGGGATATGGGGGAGGGGGGGATATGGGGAGGCGGGATATGGGGGAGGGGGGATATGGGGAGGGGATATGGGGGATTTGGGGGAGGGGGGATATGGGGGAGGGGGGATATGGGGGAGGGGGGATATGGGGAGGGGGGATATGGGGGAGGGGGGATATGGGGGATATGGGGAGGGGGGATATAAGGGAGGGGGATATGGGGTATATGGGGGAGGGGGGATATGGGGGAGGGGAGATATGGGGGAGGGGGGATATGGGGGATATGGGGGAGGGGGGATATGGGGGATATGGGGGAGGGGGGATATGGGGAGGGGGGATATGGGGGAGGGGGATATGGGGGATATGGGGAGGGGGGATATGGGTGAGGGGGGATATGGGGAGGGGGGATAGGGGGGAGGGGGGATATGGGGGGATATGGGGGGATATGGGGGATATGGGGGAGGGGGGATATGGGGGATATGGGGGAGGGGGGATATGGGGAGGGGGATATGGGGGGATATGGGGGATATGGGGAGGGGGGATATGGGGAGGGGGGATATGGGGATATGGGGGAGGGGGGATATGGGGAGGGGGATATGGGGGAGGGGGGATATGGGGGAGGGGGGATATGGGGGATATGGGGAGGGGGATATGGGGAGGGGGGATATGGGGGATATGGGGAGGGGGGATATGGGGGATATGGGGGAGGGGGGCATATGGGGGACGGGGGATATGGGGGAGGGGGGATATGGGGGATATGAGGGAGGGGGGATATGGGGGAGGGGGGATATGGGGGAGGGGGGATATGGGGGAGGGGGGATATGGGGGAGGGGGGATATGGGGGAGGGGGAATTTGGGGGAGGGGGGATATGGGGGACATGATGGAGGGGGACATGGGGAGGGGGGATATGTGGGATATGGGGGAGGGGGGATATGGGGAGGGGGGATATGGGGGAGGGGGGATATGGGGGATATGGGGGAGGGGAGGATATGGGGAGGGGGGATATGAGGGATATGGGGGAGGGGGATATGGGGGAGGGGGGATATGGGGGAGGGGGTGATATGGGGGATATGGGGGAGGGGGAGATATGGGGATATGGGGGAGGGGGATATGGGGGAGAGGGGATATGGTGGAGGGGGGATATGGGGGAGGGGGGATATGGGGGAGGGGGATATGGGGAGGGGGGATATGGGGGAGGGGGGATTGGGGGATATGGGGGAGGGGGGATATGGGGGAGGGGGATATGGGGGGGATATGGGGAGGGGGGATATGGGGGATATGGGGGAGGGGGGATATGGGGGAGGGGGGATATGGGGGGGGATATGGGGATATTGGGGAGGGGGATATGGGGAGGGGGGATATGGGGATATTGGGGAGGGGGATATGGGGAGGGGGGATATGGGGGAGGGGGATATGGGGAGGGGGGATATGGGGAGGGGGGATATGGGGGATATGGGGGAGGGGGGCATATGGGGGAGGAGGGGATATGGGGGAGGGGGGATATGGGGGATATGGGGAGGGGGGATATGGGGGAGGGGGGATATGGGGGATATGGGGGGGTATGGGGGATATGGGGGAGGGGGATAGGGGGAGGGGGGATATGGGGGAGGGGGGATATGGGGGATATGGGGGAGGGGGATATGGGGGAAGGGGAATATGGGGGATATGGGGGAGGGGGGATATGGGGAGGGGGGATATGGGGGAAGGGGGATATGGGGATATGGGGAGGGGAGGATATGGGGGAGGGGGGATATGAGGGATATGGGGGAGGGGGGATATGGGGGGGATATGGGGGAGGGGGTGATATGGGGATATGGGGGAGGGGGAGATATGGGGGAGGCGGGATATGGGGGAGGGGGGATATGGGGAGGGGGATATGGGGGATATGGGAGAGGGGGGATATGGGGGGGATATGGGGGATATGGGGAGGGGGGATATGGGGGAGGGGGTTATGGGGGAGAGGGGATATGGGGGATATGGGGGAGGGGGTGATATGGGGGAGGGGGGATATGGGGGATATGGGGGAGGGGGGATATGGGGAATATGGGGGAGGGGGGATATGGGGGAGGGGGGATATGGGGGAGGGGGGATATGGGGGATATGGGGGAGGGGGGATATGGGGAATATGGGGGAGGGGGGATATGGGGGAGGGGGGATATGGGGGAGGGGGGATATGGGGGATATGGGGGATATGGGGGAGGGGGGATATTGGGAGGGGGGATATGGGGGAGGGGGGATATGGGGGATATGGGGGAGGGGGGATATGGGGGAGGGGGATATGGGGGAGGCTCTCCCTGCCTGCTCTGACGAGGTCGTTCACCTTCTTGTGGCACTGGGTGCCTGTCCGTGGTGTCAGGGCCACAGCGGTGACGGCCTCTGCCACTTCCCTCCACAGTCGCCGGCTGTGACGTGGGGCAACTCTGCGGCCGTGCCCGGGATACAGGGCATCCCTCCTCTGCTCCACCGCGTCCAGGAGCGCCTCCACATCTTGTGACTCGAACCTCGGGGCTGAGCGACGGCCAGCCATCCAGTCGGGTGTTGCGGTCGGGTGTTCCGGTTGGGTGGGGGGGAGCAGCGCGGCCTTATGAGCCGTCACGCCGTGCAGCGCCGCGTGAACCACTGCACAAGCGCGGATCCCGTTACGTCGCTGCTAGCTCATTTCGGGCCGGAGACTATCGACCCATTTTTCCGACGTGACGCAAGTCGGATTTGCGCCGTTTTTTGCGCAGAATTTAACGGAGAATTTCGCCCCTGATGTCCAACATTAGGCGGCTCCAAAATGTGATAATGATGCCTGCGGAGGGGCGAGAGGTCGAGGTGGTGGTGGCCATGGATGCAGAGAAGGCCTTTGATTGGGTGAAGTGTGGGATGTCCTGGGAGGGTTTGAGCAGGGATTTGTGGATTGGGTCCGGTTGCCGTATCAGGCACCGGTGGCGAATGTAAGGACCAACCGGGTCCGGTCAGTGTATTTTAGTCTGTGCAGGGGACAAGGCAGGGGTGCCCACTCTCCCCACTACTGTTTGCCCTGGCCACAGAGCCTTTGGCAATGGCGCTGAGGGCATCGAACATTTGGCAGGGGATAGTGGAGCAGAGGGTCTCGCTCTATGCGGTCGATTTGCTCCTGTTTATAACAGACCCGTTAGGAGGTTTGCAGGAATTATGGGAATACTGGAGGAATTTGGCTGGTTTTCAGGCTACAAACTAAACATGAGCAAGAGCGGGGTCTTCGCAATCCAGGCAAAGGGGCAGGAGAGGAGACTGAGGGAGATGCCGTTCAAAGTGGTGGGAAGGAGTTTTAGGTATCTGGGGATTCAGGTGGCAAGGGACTGGGGTCAGCTTCATAAACTAAATTTGGGCAGGGTTATTGAGCAAAGGGGTGGGGGGGTTTGGATGGGGGCTTTCGGAAGTGGCAGCGGGCAGGGATTGAGAGATTTGGGGACCTTTTCATTGAGGAGGGTTTCCCGAGCCTGGAGGAGCAAGAGGGGGAGTTTGAGTTGCCGGGTGGGAACGGCTTCCGGTACCTGCACGTATGTGATTTTGTTCGGAGGCAGGGTCCCGAACCTCCCTCGCCTCCCTCCAAGACGACTACAGGATAAGGTGATGTCAAAAACAGGGGTTGGGGAGGGAAGGGTCTCAGAAATATATAAGGAATTGATGGAGTGGGAAGGGGTCTTAATAGGGGAGGTGAAGAGGGAGTGGGAGGAAGAGCTGGGAGGGGAGCTGAAGCCAGGTTATGGGAGAAGGCTCTGAGGATAGTCAATGCACCCTCGTCATGTGCATGGCTTCGCCTGATCAAGTTCAAATTAGTCCACAGGGCTCATATAACTGTGGCCCGGATGAGTAGGTTTTTTGAGGAGGTGGAGAACAGGTATGGGCGGTACGGGGGACGTCTGGCAAATCATGTACATATGTTTTAGGCATGATGTGGAGATGCCGGCATTGGACTGGGGTGAGCACAGCAAGAAGTTTTACAACACCAGGTTAAAGTCCAACAGGTTTGTTACGATATCACTAGCTTTTGGAGCGCTGCTCCTTCCTCAGGTGAATGTTTTGGGTGCATCCGAAGCTGAGGGAATTTTGGCAGGGATTCGCAGATGTCACGTCAGAGGTCCTGAAGGGGAGGGTGACTCCGAGTCCAGAGGTGGCAATATTTGGAGTGTCGGAAGATCCAGGAGCCCAGGGGGGAGGCCAACGGTTTGGCCTTTGCCTCTCTGGTGGCCCGGAGGTGGATTTTGCTGGGATGAAGGGAATCGGAGCCTCCGACGTTGGGAGTGTGGGTCAGCGACATGGCCGAGTTTCTCAGGCTAGAGAAGGTCAAGTTCGGCTTAAGGGGTTCAATACAGGGGTTCGCTCGGTGGCAACCGTTCATCAATGTCTTTAAGGAAAACTGACCGTCAGCAGAAGTGGGTGGTACGGGGAAGGTGAAGCATGGAAGTGGAGAATAAGGGCAGGGAATCTAATATAAGGGTAGCTAGGAGTTAGGGCGGGGGGAGTTGGGTATGTTACTGTGGGGTTTTTGCGTGTGTCGGACTGTTCTGTTATTTGGAATGTTAATATGTTGAAATGTTAAAATTATAAATGCCTCAATAAAATGTTTCCTAAAAAAAAGTTATTACAGACAGAAATTTGCCTCCATATTTAATCTTTATCTCTCTTTCACTATTTGGCAGTCTGTAGTATCTTCCCAGTAGTGTGACTGCCCCTTTTCTATTTCTAAGTTCAACCTATAAAGCCTTGTTTGCTGATCCGTTTAGTATAACATCCCTTCTCACCATTAGCGAAATCGTTGGTACCAATGTGACCATGGCCTCTGGCTGTTCACCTTCCCTCCCCAGGATATCCTGCAGCCGCTTCGCAACATCCCAGACCCTCACACCAGGGAGGCAACATACCATCCTTGATTCACGTTTGCGGCCACAGAAGCATCTGTCTGTGCCCCTAATGATTGAATCCCCTATCACTAGCCCTGCCACTCATTTTTCTCACACCCATCTGAGCAGCAGGGCCACCCATGGTGCCGCGAACTTGGCTGCTGTTGCTTTCTCCTGAGAGGCCATCGCCCCCCCACAGTATCCAAAGTGGTATATCTGTTTGAGAGGGGAATGACCACAGGGGTCTCGTGCAGTACCTTGCTGAGTCTTTTACTGTTTCCGATGGTCGCCCATTCCCTTTCTGCCTGTGCAATTCTCACCTGCGGTGTGACCACCTCACTCACGTGCTAACCACACCTTCCTCGGCACCGCGGATGTTCCAGATTGAGTCCGCCCACAGCTCCGAAATCTGGTTAGCTAGACGCTTTTGTGAGATCAATGGAGAGAAGAATATATTGGTCAGGGACGCAGGGAGAATTAGCTTGTGCTCTGGGATCCTTTGTGTCCGCCAGAGCAGGCAATGGTGTAGAGCCTCATCTGAAAGACAGCGCCCTCTACAGTCCATCACATGCTCAGCAGGTACTGCGCTGGAGCCTCAACCTAGATGTGTACAACTCCCGGTGTGGGGCTTAAACCTACAAGCTTTCCGACTCAGAGGCAGGGGTGCTACAAAACAAAACACCCGCAGGAGGTGCGGGGAGAACAAAGCTTCAGTAATGACAAGCAGAAGTATATAAATGGCAGTCAACAGTAATAATGAGGCTGCATTAAGTAATTACCATTATTCAGTATCAACAGTCAAGTACAATATAAATACTAATTATAGAGTGTGTCACCTTCTCTGCTCCTTATCAAATTAAGCTGCTTGTTGCACTGAAGGCAAACGTTAAAAAACAATTGTTATAATTAGTATCTATTCCAGGACCACATTTGTAATTTTCACATTATTAGATATAAATTGCAAATATTAGCATAATTAAGTGTGATTTTATGACTATAAACTACGGTGTAAAATCCACTGTACTCACATGCAGTACTAACAATTATTTAAGCGGCACGGTAGCACAGTGGTTAGCACTGTTGCTTCACAGCTCCAGGGTCCCAGGTACGATTCCCGGCTTGGGTCACTGTCTGTGCGGAGTCTGCACGTTCTCTCCATGTCTGCGTGGGTTTCCTCCGGGTGCTCCGGTTTCCCCCCGACAAGTCCCAAAAGACATGCTGTTAGGCAATTTGGACATTCTGAATTCTCCCTCTGTGTACCCGGACAGGCGCCGGAATGTGGCGACGAGGGGATTTTCACAGTAACCTCATTGCAGCGCTAATGTAAGCCTACTTGTGACAATAATAAGGATTATCATTATTATAACACTATCATGTGAAGATGTAAGCAATACAGTTGACAAGGGGGAGCCAGTCGATGTGGTGTATTTGGACTTTCAGAAGACATTTCACAAAGTCTCGCACAAGAGATTATTGTGCAAAATGAAAGCGCATGGGATTCAGGAAAGAGTATTCATAGAATCATAGAATTTACAGTGCAGAAGGAGGCCATTCGGCTCATCGAGTCTGCACCGGCTCTTTGAAAGAGCATCCTACCCAAGCCCACACCCCCACCTATAGTAACCCGACCCAACACGAAGGGCAATTTTGGACACTAAGGGCAATTTAGCATGACCAATCCACCTAACCTGCACATCTTTGGACTGTGGGAGGAAACCTGAGCACCCGGTGGAAACCCATGCACACACGGGGAGAACGTGCAGACTCCGCACAGACAGTGACCCAAGCCGGGAATCGAACCTGGGACCCTGGAGCTGTGAAGCAGTTGTGCTAACCACCATGCTACCGTGCTGCCCTGATTGAGATGGATAGAAAACTGGTTGGCAGAGAAAACAAAGAACAAAGAAATGTACAGCACAGGAACAGGCCCTTCGGCCCTCCAAGCCCGTGCCGACCATGCTGCCCGACTAAACTACAATCTTCTACACTCCCTGGGTCCATATCCCTCTATTCCCATCCTATTCATGTATTTGTCAAGATGCCCCTTAAATGTCACTATCGTCCCTGCTTCCACCACCTCCTCCGGTAGAGAGTTCCAGGCACCCACTACCCTCTGTGTAAAAAACTTGCCTCGTACATCTCTCCAAACCTTGCCTCTCTCACCTTAAACCTATGCCCCCTAGTAATTGACCCCTCTACCCTGGGGAAAAGCTTCTGACTATCCACTCTGTCTATGCCCCTCATAATATTGTAGACCTCTATCAGGTCGCACCTCAACCTCCGTCGTTCCAGTGAGAACAAACCGAGTTTATTCAACCGCTCCTCATAGCTAATGTCCTCCATACCAGGCAACATTCTGGTAAATCTCTTCTGCACCCTCTCTAAAGCCTCCACATCCTTCTGGTAGTGTGGCGACCAGAATTGAACACGATACTCCAAGTGTGGCCTAACTAAGGTTCTATACATCTGCAACATGACTTGCTAATTCTTATACTCAATGCCCCGGCCAATGAAGGCAAGCATGCCGTATGCCTTCTTGACTACCTTCTCCACCTGTGTTGCCCCTTTCAGTGACCCGTGGACCTGTACACCTAGATCTCTCTGACATTCAATACTCTTGAGGGTTCTACCATTCACTGTATATTCCCTACCTGCATTAGACCTTCCAAAATGCATCACCTCACATTTGTCCAGATTAAACTCCATCTGCCATCTCTCCGCCCAAGTCTCCAAACAATCTAAATCCTGCTGTATCCTCTGACAGTCCTCATCACTATCCGCAATTCCACTAACCTTTGTGTCGTCTGCAAACTTACTAATCAGACCAGTTACATTTTCCTCCAAATCATTTATATATACTACAAACAGCAAAGGTCCCAGCACTGATCCCTGTGGAACACCACTGATCACAGCCCTCCAATTAGAAAAGTATCCTTCCATTGCTACTCTCTGCCTTCTATGACCTAGCCAGTTCTGTATCCACCTTGCCAGCTCACCCCTGATCCCGTGTGACTGCACCTTTTGTACTAGTCGACCATGAAGGACCTTGTCAAAGGCCTTACTGAAGTCCATATAGACAACATCCACTGCCCTACCTGCATCAATCATCTTTGTCACCTCCTCGAAAAACTCTATCAAGTTGGTGAGACACGACCTCCCCTTCACAAAACCATGCTGCCCCTCACTAGTACGTCCATTTGCTTCCAAATGGGAGTAGATCCTGTCTCGAAGAATTCTCTCCAGTAATTTCCCTACCACTGAAGTAAGGCTCACCGGCCTATAGTTCCCTGGATTATCCTTGCTACCCTTCTTAAACAGAGGAACAACATTGGCTATTCTCCAGTCCTCCGGGACATCACCTGAAGACAGTGAGGATCCAAAGATTTCTGTCAAGGCCTCAGCAATTTCCTCTCCAGCCTCCTTCAGTATTCTGGGGTAGATCCCATCAGGCCCTGGGGACTTATCTACCTTAATATTTTTTAAGACGCCCAACACCTCGTCTTTTTGGATCTCAATGTGACCCAGGCTATCTACACACCCTTCTCCAGACTCAACATCTACCAATTCCTTCTCTTCATAGATTATCATAGAATTTACAGCGCAGAAGGAGGCCATTCGGCCCATCGAGTCTGCACCGGCTCTTGGAAAGAGCACCCTACCCAAGGTCAACACCTCCACCCCATCCCCATAACCCAGTAACCCCACCCACACTATGGGCAATTTTGGACACTAAGGGTAATTTATCATGGCCAATCCACCTAACCTGCACATCTTTGGACTGTGGGAGGAAACCGGAGCACCCGGAGGAAACCCACGCACACATGGGGAGGATGTGCAGACTCCGCACAGACAGTGACCCAAGCCGGAATCGAACCTGGGACCATAGAGCTGTGAAGCAATTGTGCTATCCACAATGCTACCGTGCTGCCCCCTGCTCTTTGGTGAATACTGATGCAAAGTATTCATTTAGTACCTCACCCATTTCCTCTGGCTCCACACATAGATTCCCTTGCCTATCCTTCAGTTGGCCAGCCCTTTCCCTGGCTACCCTCTTGCTTTTTATGTACGTGTAAAAAGCCTTGGGATTTTCCTTAAAACAAAGAGTAGGAATTAATGGGTCCTTTTCAAATTGGCAGGTAGTAACTAGTGGGGTGCCACAGGGATCGGTGCTGGGACCCCAATTATTCACAATATATATGAATGATTTGGATGAGGGAACAATATGTAACATCTCAAAGTTTGCAGATGATACCAAGTTAGGCGAGAGGGTGGACTGTGACGAGGATGCAGGGATCCTACAGCATGATCTGGACAGGTTGGGCGAGTGGGCAAATCAATGGCAGATGCAGTATAATTTGGATAAGTGGGAGTTATTCACTTTGGAAGCAAAAACAGGAAGGCAGATTACTACCTGAATGGTTGTAAATTGGGAGAGGGGAGTGTGCAGAGGGACCTGGGTGTCCTTGTGCACCAATCGCTGAAGGTAAGCATGCAGGTGCAGCAAGCGGTAAAAGAGGCTAATGGTATGTTGGCCTTCATTGCGAGAGGTTTCGAGTACAGGAGCAGGGATGTGTTGCTGCTATTGCACAGGACATTGGTGAGGCCACACCTAGAATATTGTGAGCAGTTTTGGTCTCCTTTTCTGTGGAAGGATGTTCTTGCTCGCGAGGGAATGCAGCGAAGGTTTACCAAACTGATTCCAAGGATGGCAGGACTGTCATATGAGATTTATTTAGATTTCCAGAAGGCTTTTGACAAGGTGCCACATAGCAGCCTGTTAAATAAATTAAAAGCCCATGGTGTTAAGGATAAGATCCTGGCATGGATAGAGGATTGGCTGACTGACAAAAGGCAGAGAGTGGGGATAAAGGGGTCATTTTCAACATGGTAGCCGGTGACTAGTGGTGTGCGTCAGGGGTCTGTGCTGGGACCACAACTTTTCACAATATATATTAATGATCTGGAAGAAGGTACTGAAGGCACTGTTGCTACGTTTGCAGATGATACAAAGATCAGGGGCGAAATTCTCCCCCAACGGCGGGATGTCCGCCGACTGGCGCCAAAGCCGGCGCCAATCAGAGGGGCATCGCGCCGGCCCAAAGGTGCGGAAGTCTCCGCATCTTTGGCGGCCTAGCCCCAACATTGAGGGGCTAGGCCGACGCCGGAGGGATTTCCGCCCCGCCAGCTGGCGGAAATGGCGTTTGTTGCCCCGCCAGCTGGCGCGGAAATGCGGCGCATGCGCGGGAGCGTCAGCGGCCGCTGTCAGTTTCCCGCGCATGCGCAGTGGGGAGAGTCTCTTCCGCCTCCGCCATGGTGGAGGCCGTAGCGGAGGCGGAAGGGAAAGAGTGCCCCCACGGCACAGGCCCGCCCGTGAATCGGTGGGCCCCGATCGCGGGCCAGGCCACCGTGGGGGCACCCCCCAGGGTCAGATCGCCCCGCGCCCCCCCCCAGGACCCCGGAGCCCGCCCACGCCGCCTGGTCCCGCCGGTAAATACCAGGTTTGATTTACGTCGGCGGGACAGGCAATTCCTGGGCGGGACTTCGGCCCATCCGGGCCGGAGAATCCAGCGGGGGGTCCCGCCAACCGGCGCGGCCGGATTCCCGCCCCCGCCCAATCTCCGGGAGCGGAGACTTCGGCGGGGGCGGGGGCGGGATTCACGCCGGCCAACGGCCATTCTCCGACCCGGCGGGGGGTCGGAGAATGACGCCCCTGTAGAGGGACAGGTAGTATTGAGGAAGCAAGGGGGCTGCAGAAGGATTTGGACAAGCTAGGAGAGTGGGCAATGAAGTGGCAAATGAAATACAATGTGCAAAAGTGAGGTTCTGCACTTTGGAAGGAGGAATTTAGGCACAGAATATTTTCTAATTGGGGAGATGCTCAGGAAATCAGAAGCACAAAGGGACTTGGGAGTCCTTGTTCACGATTCTCTTAAGGTTAATGTGCAGGTTCAGTCGGCAGTTAAGAAGGCAAATGCAATGTTACATTCATGTCAAGAGGGCTAGAATACAAGACGTACTTCTGAGGCTGTGTAAGGTTCTGGTTAGACCCCATTTGGAGTATTCTGAGCAGTTTTGGGCCCCGTATCTAAGGAAGATGTGCTGGCCTTGGAAAGGGTCCAGAGGAGGTTCACAAGAATGATCCCTGGAATGAAGAACTTGTTGTACGAGGAACGGTTGAGGACTCTGGGTCTGTACTCGTTGGAGTTTAAAAGTATGAGGGGGGAAGACTTCCGTTTGCGGCAGGGATGAGCTAGCCGCACGTTTCGGCGGCTCCAGCTCCGACGGAGCTTCGGGCTCTTTTAAGAGCCCCAAGAGCCCCTTGGACGGCCGTAAAACCCGGTGCGAGGCGCGAGGGAAGGGAGTCCCCCCCGAAAGACGGAGGGAAAAACAGGCGGCGGCGGCTGCAGCCCGAAGAATCTGCAGTCAGAAGGTCAGAGGGAGTGGAACAAAATGAAACCACAGGTGACATGGGGGCCTGAGCAGGACGAGGTGGTGTGACGGTGCGAGGACCTGCTGAAGAAGGAGGTAATGACCCCGTTGTTACAGGCAATTGAGGGGCTTAAGGAGACTTTAAAGACCCAGGAGACTGAACTTTGCGTGGTGGAGCAGAAGGTATCAGGTATTGAGGACGAGGTCCTGGGCCTGGCGGTCAAGACTCAGACGCACGAGGCACTTCATAGAAAGTGTGCTGATAGGATTGAGGCCCTTGAAAATGGAGCGCGAAGGAAGAACCTTAGGATACTAGGTCTCCCGGAGGGTGTGGAAGGAGTGGACTGTGGAGCGTACGCAAGTAAGATGCTGAGCTCACTGATGGGTGCTGAGGCCCCTGCGGGCCCCATGGAGGTGGAGTGGGCAAATTGGATCCCGGCGAGAAGACCAAAAGCGGGAGAACCACCGAGGGCGATAATCGTGTGATTCTACCGCCTTAAGGACAGAGAAGAGGTCCTGAGATGGGCTAAAAAGGTGCGGAGTAGCAGATGGGAGAATGCTGTGGTAAGGATCTACCAGGATTGGAGTGCGGAGGTGGCGAGAAGGAGGGCGAGCTTCAACCAAGCCAAAGAGGTTTTGCACAAAAGGAAGGTGAAGTTTGGGATGCTGCAGCCGGCAAGACTATGGGTCACGCATCAGGAGAGACACTATTATTTCGAGACGGCGGAGGAAGCATGGTCCTTCATCAATGAAGAGAAACTGGACCGGAACTGAGGGACTGATGCTACAGGGAACTGTTATTGTTGTTATTATTGTTTTTGTTAAGGGGATGGTGAAAGTTAATCGAGAAGTAAACAGGGAAGGGGGGGGACACTGGGGAAATGTGGGCGCCGGTGAGGGGGGAGAGGCGGGACATAGTCAGAGAATGGGGAAGGAGAGGGGGAGGGGAAAGGGAGCTGCGCCAACAGAGGGGTGGCCATTTTGGTGGGGAAACGGGTAGCATTTGAAGCAAAGAACATCGTAGCAGATAGTGGAGGTAGATATGTAATGGTGAGTGGTAGGCTGGACGGAATGGAGGTCGTGTTGGTTAATGTGTATGCCCCAAATTCGGACGATGCGGGGTTCATGAGACGGATGCTGGGGCGTATTCCGGACCTGGAGGCAGGAAATTTGATTTTAGGAGGGGACTTCAATACGGTGCTGGACCTGGGGCTAGATAGATCCAGCTCAAGGACTGGAAGAAGGCCGGCAGCGGCCAAGGTACTTAAGGGGTTTATGGACCAAATGGGGGGAGTGGATCCATGGCGATTTCTTAGACCCAGGGCTAGGGAGTATTCCTTCTTCTCCCACGTCCATAAAGTGTCCTCCCGGATAGATTTTTTTGTTTTAGGAAGGTCGTTGATCTCTAGGGTGGAAGAAGCTGAATACTCAGCCATAGCGGTTTCGGATCATGCCCCACATTGGTGGACCTGGAAGTAGGAGAGGACAGGGAGCAGAGAACACTCTGGCGATTAGATGTGGGACTGATGGCGGATGAGGGAGTGTGTGCAAGAGTGAGGGGGTGTATCGAGAGATACCTGGAGGTCAATGACGACGGCGTGGTCCCTGTGGGAGTGGTCTGGGAAGCACTAAAAGCGGTGGTCAGAGGAGAGCTGATTTCTATTGGGGCCCACAAAAGGAAAACAGAGGCCAAGGAAAGGGATAGATTACTGGGGGAGATTTTAAGGGTGGACAGGGAATTTGCAGAGACCCCGGAGGAGGAGCTGTACAGGGAGAGGAGACGACTGCAGACGGAATTTGACCTTCTGACCACCAGAAAGGCGGAGGTACTGTGGAGGAAGGCACAGGGGAGGAGGTACGAATATGGGGAAAAGGCTAGTCGCCTGTTGGCGCACCAACTGCAAAAGAGGGCAGCAGCGAGGGAGATAGGAGGAATTAGGGATGAAAGGGGAGACACCGTGCGAAGGGCAGGAAAGATAAATGAGGTGTTTAAGACCTTTTATGAAGAACTGTATAGGTCTCAGCCCCCAGAGGGAGAGGAGGGGATGCGGCAGTTCCTGGACCAGTTGAGGTTCCCGAAAGTGGAGGAGCAGGCGGTGGCAGGCCTGGGGGTGCCGATTGAGGTGGACGAGGTTATTAAGGGACTGGGAAGCATGCAAGCAGGGAAGGCCCCGGGGCCAGACGGGTTCCCGGTGGAATTCTACAGAAAATATGTGGACATGTTGGCCCCGTTGTTGGCGAGGACGTTCGATGAGGCCAGGGAAGGGGGGGCACTACCCCCGACAATGTCGGAGGCGACGATATCGCTAATTTTGAAGAGGGACAAAGATCCGATGCAGTGTGGGTCCTATAGACCTATTTCACTATTGAACGTGGATGCCAAACTGCTAGCAAAGGTGCTGGCATCGAGGATAGAGGACTGTGTTCCAGGGGTGGTGCACGAAGACCAGACAGGGTTCGTAAAAGGGAGACAATTGAATGTTAACGTGCGACGGCTATTAGGGGTGATAATGATGCCCTCAGTGGAGGGGGAGGCAGAGATAGTGGCAGCATTGGACGCAGAGAAGGCATTTGATAGGGTGGAGTGGGAGTATCTATGGGAAGTGTTAAGGAGGTTTGGGTTTGGGAACGGATTTATTCGCTGGGTTAGACTACTTTATGGGGCACCGACGGCAAGCGTAGTTACAGGTCGACATAGATCGGAGTATTTCCGATTATATAGGGGAACAAGACAGGGATGCCCGCTGTCTCCATTGTTGTTTGCGCTGGCAATTGAACCTCTGGCCATGGCGCTGAGAGACTCCAGGAAATGGAGAGGGGTGACTAGAGGGGGAGAAGAACACCGAGTTTCGTTATACGCGGATGACCTATTGCTATACGTGTCGGACCCAGCGGGAGGATGATAGAGGTTATGCGAATCTTGAGGAGGTTCGGGGAATTTTCGGGGTATAGGTTAAACATGGGGAAGAGTGAATTATATGTGATACATCCAGGGGACCAGAGTAGAGAGATAGAAGGCTTACCGCTAAGGAAAGTGGAAAGAAACTTCCGATACTTGGGGATTCAGATCGCTAGGAGCTGGGGAACCTTGCACAGACTTAATCTGACACGGCTGGTAGAACAAATGGAGGAGGACTTTAAGAGGTGGGACATGCAGCCTTTATCGCTGGCGGGCAGGGTGCAAGCAATTAAGATGATGGTCCTCCCGAGGTTCTTATTTGTATTTCAATGTCTCCCTATTTTAATCACCAGGACCTTTTTTAATAAAATAGATAGGAGCATTACGAGCTTTGTGTGGGCAGGGAAAGTTCCGAGAGTAAGGAGGGGGTTCCTTCAGCGCAGTAGAGACAGAGGAGGACTGGCACTACCGAACTTGGGAGATTATTATTGGGCCGCCAATGTGGCAATGATACGTAGATGGATGATGGAGGGTGAGGGAGCGGCGTGGAAAAGGATGGAGAGAAGGTCCTGTAAAGGGACGAGTCTAGAGGCGCTGGTGACGGCGCCGCTACCGTTCTCACCGAAAAAGTACACCACGAACACTGAACATATGGGGACAGTAGAGGCGACAGAGAGGGGTGCGGGGAGCCCTGGTGGGGTCCCCTATCAGGAACAACCATAGGTTCGCCCCAGGAAGAATGGATGGAGGATTTCAAAGCTGGTACCAGTTGGGAATTAGGAAGGTGGGAGATTTATTCATAGATGGGACTTTTGCGAGCTTGGGAGCACTGGAGGAAAAGTATAAGTTACCCCGGGGGAATTTCTTGAGATATATGCAGGTGAGGGCGTTTACTAGACAACAGGTGAGGGAATTTCCGCGGCTCCCGACACAGGGGATACAGGACAGGGTGCTTTCAGGGGTGTGGGTCGGAGAGGGCAAGGTGTCAGAGATTTACAGAGAGATGAGGGAAGAGGGGGAGGAGTCGGTGGGTGAACTAAAAAGAAAGTGGGAAGAAGAATTAGGGGAGGAGATAGAGGAGGGTATGTGGGCTGATGCCCTAAGCAGGGTAAATTCCTCTTCCTCATGCGCCAGGCTTAGCCTGATTCAATTTAAGGTGCTACATAGAGCACACATAACAGGGGCAAGATTGAGCAGGTTCTTTGGAGTGGAGGACAAATGTGGGAGGTATGGCGGGAGCCCGGCAAACCACGCACATATGTTTTGGGCGTGCCCGGCACTGGAAGGGTATTGGAAGGGAGTGACGGGAGTGATTTCACAGGTGGTGAAGGCCCGGGTCAAACCAGGCTGGGGGTTAGCTCTATTTGGAGTTGCGGAAGAGCCGGGAGTGCAGGAGGCGAAAGAGGCCGATGTCGTGGCCTTTGCGTCCCTCGTAGCCCGGCGCAGGATCCTACTCATGTGGAAGGAGGCGAAACCCCCCGGACTGGAGGCCTGGGTAAACGATATGGCGGGGTTTATTAAACTGGAGCAGATAAAGTTTGCCCTGAGAGGATCGGCTCAAGGGTTCACCAGGCGGTGGCAGCCATTTCTCGACTACCTAGGGGAACGTTAGAGGGAAGACGGATGACCAGCAGCAGCAACCCGGGGGGGGGGGGGAGGGGGGGGGGGCAGTTGAGTATAGGTCAATAGAGTACGAGGTTTTGTTACTTGTATATTATTATTATTATTGTTAAAAAGTTTTAAAATTTCTGTTTTGTTACTGTTATCGTTTCGCTTGTTTTGTAAGCGGGAAAAATGTTGCTCAGGGAAAAAAATTTCAATAAAATATAGTGTTTGGTGGTCAAGTTACCACACTACTGAAAAAAAAAAGAAGTATGAGGGGGGATCTTATTGAAAATCACAGGATACTGCGAGGCCTGGATAGAGTGGACGTGGAGAGTCTGGTAGTCGGTATTAGGTGTATTAATGTACCCAGGTTGATGCTGTAAGACCATTGGTGTGGGAGATACCTGAGACAGCAATATCATTGGTGAAGCCTGCCTGCTGGTTCCGCCCAGTAAGGCGGAGTATAAGAGTCTGTGTCTCCCTAGCAGCTGCATTCTGTACCTACGCTGCTGGGGAAACATCTAGTCCAATAAAGCCTTCAATTGTCATCCAATCTCGCTTCTGGAGTTATTGATCGAGCATCAATTTATTGGACTAGATTTTAAAGAATGGAGCTCCGAATCAAGCTGGAGTATCTTCAACTCAGCCCCCACGCGGCAAACTCAGCGGCAACCTTCAAACACTGGCTGGCCTGCCCCCGACGATGTCTAGGGCGCTGATTTCTCTAATTCTGAAGCGGGACAAGGACCCTGTACAGTGCGGATTGTATAGGCCGATTTCACTCCTTAATGTGGATGCGAAACTGCTAGCAAAGGTATTGGCCATGAGGATTGAGGACTGTGTTCCGGGGGTCATACACGAGGATCAGACGGGTTTTGTGAAAGGGAGGCAGTTGACTACCAATGTACGTAGGCTCCTGAATGTAATTATGATGCCGGCGGCGGAGGGGGAGGCGGAGATATCGGCGTCTATGGAAGCGGAGAAGGCCTTTGATAGGGTGGAGTGGGGGTACCTGTGGGAGGTGTTGAGGAGGTTTGGGTTTGGGGAGGGGTTCGTCTGCTGGGTGAGGTTGTTGTACGAGTGTGGCCACGAACAGGAGGGGGTCGGAATATTTCCGGCTATACCGAGGGACGAGGCAGGGGTGTCCTCTATCCCCCCTGCTCTTTGCGCTGGCGATTGAGCCCCTGACTATGGCTTTGATGGAGTCCAGGAACTGGAGGGGGTTGGTGCGGGGGTGGGGGGGAACACCGGGTATCGTTGTATGCGGACGATCTGCTATTATATGTGGCGGAACCGGTGGGGGAAATGCCAGAGGTGATGCGGATCCTTAGGGAGTTTGGGGATTTCTCCGGGTATAAGCTCAACATGGGGAAGAGCGAGCTGTTCGTGGTGCACCCGGGAGACCAGGAAAGGGGGATTGGTGAGCTTCCGCTAAAAAGGGCAGAAAGAAGTTTTAGATACCTGGGGGTTCAGGTGGCTAGGAGCTGGGGGGCCCTGCATAAGCTCAACTTAACAAGGCTGGTGGAGCAAATGGAGGAGGAGTTCAAAAGGTGGGATATGCTGCCGCTCTCCCTGGCAGGTAGGGTGCAGTCGGTTAAAGTGACGGTGCTCCCAAGGTTCTTGTTTTTGTTTCAGTGCCTCCCCAACCTGATCCCTAAGGCCTTCTTTAAGCGGGTTAACAGGAGTATTATGGGGGTCGTATGGGCGATGAAGACCCCGAGGGTGAGAAGGGTGTTCTTGGAGCGGAGCAGGGACAGGGGGGGGTTAGCGTTGCCAAACTTATGTGGTTATTATTGGGCTGCCAACGTGGCGATGATACGTAAGTGGGTAATGGAGGAGGAGGGGGGTGGCGTGGAAGAGGCTGGAGATGGCGTCCTGTGTGGGCATCTGGGGGTGCTGGTGACGGCACCGTTGCCACTTCCTCCGACTAGGTACACCACGAGCCCGGTGGTAGCGGCGACCCTCAAAATCTGGGGGCAAAAGAGACGCCACAGGGGGGAGGTGGGGGCTTCGGTGTGGTCCCCGATACGGGAGAACCATCGGTTTGTCCCAGGGAAAATGGATGAGGGGTTCCTGAGTTGGCATAGGGCAGGTATTAGGAGGATAGGGGACCTGTTCATAGACGGGAAGTTTGCGAGCCTTGGGGAGCTGGAAGAGAAATTTGGGCTTCCCCCTGGAAATGCTTTCAGATATATGCAGGTAAGGGTGTTCGTTAGGCGACAGGTGGGAGTTTCCACTGCTGCCGGCGCGCAGGGCCCAGGACAGGGTGCTTTCGGGGGTGTGGGTTGGAGAGGGTAGGATCTCGTCAACTTATCAAGTGATGCAGGAGGAGGAGGAGGCCTCGGCGGAAGAGTGAAAAGGTAAGTGGGAGAAGGAGCTGGGGGAGGAGATCGACGAGGGTATGTGGGTGGATGCTCTGGGAAGGGTAAACTCTTCCTCCTCTTGCGCGAGGCTCAGCCTGAGACAATTTAAGGTGCTGCACAGGGCGCACATGACTGGGGCAAGGCTAAGCCGGTTTTTTGGGAGTGAGGACAGATGTGCGAGGTGTTCGGGGAGCCCAGCAAACCACACCCACATGTTCTGGGCATGTCCAGTGTTGGAGGAGTTCTGGAGGGGCGTAGTGAGGACGGCGTAAAGGGTAGTGAATTCCAGGGTTAGGCCTAGCTGGGGGCTCGCAATATTTGGGGTGTCGGACGAGCCGGGAGTGCAGGAGGCGAAAGAGGCCGGTATTCTGGCCTTTGCATCCCTGGTAGCCCGGCGAAGGATTCTTCTTCAGTGGAAGGCTGCGAGGCCCCCAAGCGTGGAATCCTGGATTAACGACATGGCGGAGTTTATTAAATTGGAGAAGGTGAAATTTGCCTTAAGGGGATCTGTGCAAGGGTTCTTCAGGCGGTGACAGCCGTTCCTAGACTTCCTGGCGGAGCGTTAGGAGATGGTCAGCAGCAAGAGGGGGGGAGGGGGTGGGGGGGGGGGGGGGGGGGGGGGGTAAGTTCGTGTCTGGTAGGGGATGCACTATTGTTTACTGTTTAACGTTTATTTCTTATTTATGCACTGTTGTTCTTGTTGTTTTATTATTTGTGTAAAGGGGGGAGTTTCTATTGTGATAATCTGTGAAAAAGTTTGAATAAAAATTATTTTTTTAAAAACACTGGCTGGCGTGCTTCAAAGGGTACCTCAGGGAGGCCACGGCTGCACCTCCAGAAACTGCAAGTTCTCCACTCGAGGGTGAGCCCAGAGATCTACACCCTCATCGAGGATGCGGAAGATTTCGAGGCCACAAGACCCTGCTGAAAGGACACTATATTCGCCCAGTAAACCAGGTCTTCGCCCGACATCTGCTAGTGACGAGGCGACAAATCCCCGTGGAATCGCTGGAGGAATTCTACCATGCACTCCTGGTGTTAGGTAGGAACTGTGACTGCCCGGAAGTTTCAGCCAGCGACCACACAGAACCTTTGATCCGGGACACATTCGTTGCAGGTATGCTGTCCTCCCAAATCCGCCAGCGGCTGCTAGAAAAAGAGACACTAGGCCTCAAGGAGGCACGGGCCCTTGCTAGCTCCCTGGATGTGGCCTCCTGAAACGCCCATGAGTATGTCCCCGACCACGTGGCAGCCCCTTGGGCACCGTGGAACCCCCCATGGCCGACTCCAATGCATCCCCCATCCACCCACAAGCTTGTGCTGCGTGACTACCAGGCAACCCTGGGGGGCCCCGCTGCTATTTTTGCGGGCAAGCCAAGCACCCCCGGCAGCGCTGCCCGGTCCGCTCCTCCACCTGCAAAGGGTGCGGCAAAAAGGGCCATTTCGTGGGGGTATGCCATGCCCGGGCGGTCTCCGGGAGTGAACCGGGACCGCCACCCCAACTCTCTTCACGAGTCACTGCAGCCAGGGAAGCTCCTCTTCCCTTTCTAGAGCCACGTGCGGGCCCCGGGTGCCGCCATCTTGTTCCCCAGGGACCACGTGCGATGGATGGGCGCTGCCATTTTGCACTACCCCCAGCCATGTGCTACCAGTGGCCGCCGCCATCTTGGCTGGAGTCTCAGGACCCCGATTTGGATGACCACACACCGCCCGAAGAAAACCTCCAACATTTGCCACGACTTGCCTCGGTGACCCTGGACCAGTCTTGGCCCCGAACGCTCTCGACTGTGACGACGACCGTGCTCATCAATGGGCACAAAACATCCTGCCTGATCGACTCCGGGAGCACAGAGAGCTTCATACACCACAACACGGTAAGGCGCTGTTCTCTTCCCATCCACCCAGTTAACCAAAATATCTCCCTGGCCTCCAGGTCTCACTCTGTAAAGATCAAAGTCTTCTGCGTAGCAAATCTCACGGTCCAGGGAATGGAATTAAAAAATTTCCGCCTCTTCGTCCTCCCTCAGCTCTGCACTGCCATGCTCCTCGGGTTAGACTTCCAATGTAACCTCCAGAACTTAACTTTTAAATTCAACGGCCCCTCACTGTCTGCAGCCTCGCGACCGTCAAGGTCGATCCACCTTCCCTGTTTGCGAACCTCTCCCCGCATTGCAAACCCGTCGCCACCAGGAGCAGGCGGTACAGTGCCCAGGACCGGACCTTCATTCGGTCGGAAGTCCAGCGGTTACTGAAGGAAGGTATTATCGAGACTAGCAACAGTCCCTGGAGAGCTCAAGTAGTGGTTGTAAAGACCGGGAGAAGCATAGGATGGTCATCGATTATAGCCAGACCATCAACAGGTATATGCAGCTCGACACGTATCTCCTCCCCCGCATATCTGATTTGGTCAATCAGATTGCACAATACAAGGTCTTTTCCACGGTGGATCTAAAATCCACCTACCACCAGCTCCCCATCCGCCCAGGCGACCACAAATACACTGTATTCAAAGCAGATGGGCGGCTCTACCACTTCCTAAGGGTTCCCTTCGGTGTCACAAATGGAGTCTCGATCTTCCAATGGGAGATGGACCGAATGGTTGACCGGTACGGTTTGCGGGCCACGTTTCCGTACCTGGATAACGTCACCATCTGTGGCCATGACCAGCAGGACCAAGACACCAACCTCCGAAAATTCCTCCATACCGCAAAAATCCTTAATCTAACCTACAACAAGGCCAAATGTGTGTTCAGCACCGACCATCTAGCCATACTCGGCTACGTAGTGCATGATGGAGTTATAGGCCCAGATCCCGAACGCATGCGCCCCCTCGTGGAGTTTCCCCTTCCCCACTGCTCAAAGGCCCTGAAACGCTGCCTGGGATTTTTTTCATTTTATGCCCAGTGGGTCCCCAACTATGCGGACAAGGCCCGCCCACTAATTCAATCCACGTTTTTTCCCCTGTCGGCAGAGGCCCGCTAGGCCTTCAGCAGCATCAAAGCGGACATTGCAAAGGCCACGATGCACGCAATCGATGAATCCCTTCCCTTCCAAGTCAAGAGCAACGCGTCCAACGTAGCTCTGGCGGCCACCCTCAACCAAGCGGGCAGGCCCGTGGCTCCCACCAGCAGCCCCACCCTCCCTCCCACCGGCGCACCCCACAGCTGCCCCCTTTCCAGGTGGATCGGTCCTCCCACCGGTCCCATCTAGGGGTGATGAAGCTGCCGAAGAAGCTGAAGTCACGCTCCCGGAGCCACGGATGCCCGAGCCGGCGCCTGCATCACCGCAGAAACTGCGACGATCGCAGAGGGCGACCAGGGCCCCTGATCGACTAATTGTTTCATTTTGAATGTAAATAAATACTGTAAATAATTGCAACATGTGATGAGGCAAAACACTGTACTAATGTATACCGGGTACCACCATAACCTCAACCTCTACCACTGTGTAACGCGAGACCACCACCCCCGCCGGACTTTTTTTTAACAGGAGGTGAATGTGGTAGTCGGTATTAGGAGTATTACGGTACCCAGGTTGATGCTGTAAGACCATTGGTGTGGGAGGTACCTGAGACAGCAATATCATTGGTGAAGCCTGCCTGCTGGTTCCGCCCAGTAAGGCGGAGTATAAGAGCCTGTGTCTCCCGAGCAGCTGCATTCTGTACCTACGCTGCTGGGGAAACATCTAGTCCAATAAAGCCTTCAATTGTCATCCAATCTCGCTTCTGGAGTCATTGACCGAGCATCAGAGAGGATGTTTCCACTTGTAGGAAAAACTAGAACCATCTCAGATTAAAGGGGCGATCCTTTAAAACTGAGATGAGGAGGAATTCTTTCAGCCAGAGGGTGGTGAATCTGTGGAACTCTTTGCCACAGAAGGCTGTGGAGGCCAAATCACTGAGTGTCTTTAAGACAGAGGTTCTTAATTAATAAGGGGATCAGGGATTATGGGAAGAAGGCAGGAGAATGGGGATGAGAAAATATCAGCCATGATTGAATGGCGGAGCAGACTCAATGGGCCGAGTGGCCTAATTCTGCTCCTATGTCTTATAGTCTTATGGACTAGGATAGGATTGTTCTCACTGGAGTTCAGAAGAGTAAGGGGGGATCTCATAGAGACTTATAAAATTCTAACAGGACTAGACAGGGTAGATGCAGGGAAGATGTTACCAATGATGGGTGTGCCCAGAACCAGGGGTCACAGTCTGAGGATTCAGGGTAAACCATTTCGGACAGAGATGAGGAGAGATTTCTTCACACAAAGTGTGGTGAGCCTGTGGAATCCATTAACACAGGAAGTAGATGCTAAAACATTGAATATATTCAAGAGGCGGCTAGATACAGCACTTGGGGAGAATGGGATCAAAGGCTATGGGGAGAAAGCAGGATTAGGCTACTGAGTTGGATGATCAGCCATGATCGTGATGAATGGCGGAGCAGGCTCGAAGGGCCAATAGGCCTCCTGCTCCTATCTTCTGTGTATGTATCTATGTATCTTCTATGTGTGAATGGAAACAAACTCATTAATATATCATGATAAGCAATGCTTCTAATAGCAAACCCGTGGGGTCCCAGTATAGAATCATATAGAATCATAGATTACAACATAGAAGGAGTATATTCAGCCCATCATGTTATGCTGGCTCTCTGCAAAAGCATTTCACCCAGTGCCACACCCCCATCTTTTCCGCATAGCCCTGCTAATTTTTTGTATTCAGGCAATGATCCAATTCTCAATGTCAGGATTGAATCCACATCCTGCGCACTCTCAGACAGTGCATTCCAGACCCTAACCACTCACTACATCAAAACACTTTTCTCCATTTCTCCATTGCTTCTCTTGTAAATGACCTTAAATCTCTAGGTCTTGGTGCTTCCCCAGGGGGAACAGTTTCTCCCTATCTACTCTTGTCCAGTCCCCTCCTGATTTTGAAAGCCTCTATCAAATCTCCTCTCAGCATTCTCTTCCCCAAGGGGAACTGTCCCAACTTCTCCAATCTATCTACATTCCTCACCCCTTGAGTCATTCTTGTGAATCTTTCCTGTACCCTCTCTAATGCCTTTACATCCTCCCTAAAGTGTGAGCCCAGAACTGGACACAACAGGCGGGATTCTCTGATCCAGTGGCTAAGTGTTGACGCCATCGTAAAACATGGGCAATTTTACGACGGCGTGAACGGGCCTCCGTCAGTAGCGATTCTGGCTCGCAAAAGGGTCTAGGACGGGCGCTGCGAGAAGCGGGGTGGGAGCGGCACCAGACCGGCATCGGATAGGTGCGATGCGTCAGTGACACTGGCCCGCGTTGCTTAAGGTGCGCAAGTGGCGCTCAGTCCCGAGACCCGCAAGATGTCTGCCGCCCACCGTGCCACCCCGAGGTTCAGGGACCACAACCTGGACACGTTGCTGCACGTGGTGGAGGAGAGGAGGGCGGGCCTGTGCCCCAGACGGTGACACCACCACCCGCGCAGCATCGTCCGGCGTTTGTGGGGGGAGGTGGGCAATGCCGTCAGCGTCGTGGGGCACACCCCACTACTGGCGACCAGTGCCGCAAGAAGATGCACGACCTTACGAGGGCAGGCAGGGTGAGTACACAGTGACGTGCCCCTGGCATCACCCTCCCCATACCACCCTCACATGTGAAAGGCTCCCCCCCCAAGGGGACGGAACAACCCCCTACCTGACCCACATAGGGTGCAGCCACCTATGCCAGGTGTTTTGGCCGGGTGTCCCGTGCTGCCGTGCCATCGTTTACCCAACATCTGCGCTGCCTGCGTCGGACCACCTGACATTGATGTTTGTTTCTCTCCCCCCCCCTCCCCGCGCCCCAGGATAAGACTGCCCACAACCACAGGGAGCGGGAGAGAACCGGAGGGGGTCCACCCGTACTGCGCCCCCTCACCATCCGTGAGCAGAGGGCACTGGACCTCGCAGGCTGAGCCGAGGACCGGGAAGTTGCCGGCTGTCAGGTCGGAGGCGAACCAGCAAGTGAGACTCCCCCGTCTGACTCTGTCCACCCCCCCCAACCGCCAATGGCCCACTGCACCCCTTCACCCCACCTCCACTGCAACCCCTCACCCCATCTCCACTACACCCCCGCACCCCATCCCCCATTGCACCCCCACCCCATTCGCCCACTTCACCCCCTCACCCCATCCCCCACTGCACCCCCTCACCCCATCCCCCACTGCACCCCCACACCCCATCCCCCACTGCACCCCCTCACCCCACCCCCACTGCACCCCCCTCACCCCATCAGCCACTGCACCCCCTCACCCCATCCCCCACTGCGCCCCCTCACCCCATCCCCCACTGCACCCCACACACCATCCCCCACTGCACCCCCTTACCCCATCCCCCACTGCACCCCTCACCCCATCCCCCAGTGCACCCCCTCACCACATCCCCCACTGCAGCCCCTCACCCGATCCCCCACTGCAGCTCCTCACCCCATCCCCCATTGCACCCCCTCACCACATCCCCCACTGCACCCACTCACCCCATCCCCCACTGCACCCCCTCACCACATCCCCCACTGCAGCCCCTCACCCCATCCCTCACTGCAGCTCCTCACCCCATCCCCCACTGCACCCCCTCACCCCATCCCCCACTGCACCCACTCACCCCATCCCCCACTGCACCCACTCACCCCATCCCCCACTGCACCCCCTCACCCCATCCCCCAATGCACCCCCTCACCACATCCCCCACTGCAGACCCTCATCCCATCCCCCACTGCACCCCCTCATCCCATCCCCCACTGCACCCCCTCACCCCATCCCCCACTGCACCCCCGTACACCATCCCCCACTGCACCCCCTCACCCCATCCCCCACTGCACCCCCTCACCCCATCCCCCACTGCACCCACTCACCCCATCCCCCACTGCAGCCCCTCACCCCATCCCCCACTGCACCCACTCACCCCATCCCCCACTGCACCCCCTCACCACATCCCCCACTGCACCCCCTCACCACATCCCCCACTGCAGCCCCTCACCCCATCCCTCACTGCACCCACTCACCCCATCCCCCACTGCAGCCCCTCACCCCATCCCCCACTGCACCCACTCACCCCATCCCCCACTGCACACCCTCACCCCATCCCCCACTGCACCTGGCACACCATCCCCCACTGCACCCCCTCACCCCATCCCCCACTGCACCCCCTCACCACATCCCCCACTGCACCCCCTCACCACATCCCCCACTGCAGCCCCTCACCCCATCCCTCACTGCACCCACTCACCCCATCCCCCACTGCAGCCCCTCACCCCATCCCCCACTGCACCCACTCACCCCATCCCCCACTGCACACCCTCACCCCATCCCCCACTGCACCTGGCACACCATCCCCCACTGCACCCCCTCACCCCATCCCCCACTGCACCCCCTCACCCCATCCCCCATTGCACCCCCTCATCCCAACCCCCACTGCACCCCCTCACCCCATCCCATACTGCACCCCCTCACCCCATCTCCCACTGCAGCCCCTCACCCCATCCCCCACTGCACCACCGCATCCCATCCCCCACTGCACCCCCTCACCCCATCCCAACGGCACCCCTGCACACCATCCCCACAGTGCCCCCTCACGCCATCTCCCACTGCACCCCCTCACCCCATCCCCCACTGCACCCCCCTCACCCCATCACCCACTGCACCCCCCTCACCCCATCCCCCACTGCACGCCCTCACCCCATCCCCCACTGCACCCCCACACCCCATCCCCCACTGCACCCCCTCACCCCATCCCCCACTGCAGCTCCTCACCCCATCCCCCACTGCACCCCCTCACCCCATCCCCCACTGCACCCACTCACCCCATCCCCCACTGCACCCACTCACCCCATCCCCCACTGCACCCCCTCACCCCATCCGCCAATGCACCCCCTCACCACATCCCCCACTGCAGCCCCTCATCCCATCCCCCACTACACCCCCTCACCCCATCCCCCACTGCACCCCCGCACCCCATCCCCCACTGCACCCCCTCACCCCATCCCCCACTGCACCCACTCACCCCATCCCCCACTGCAGCCCCTCACCCCATCCCCCACTGCACCCACTCACCCCATCCCCCACTGCACACCCTCACCCCATCCCCCACTGCACCCGGCACACCATCCCCCACTGCACCCCCCTCACCCCATCACCCACTGCACCCCCCTCACCCCATCCCCCACTGAATGCCCTCACCCCATCCCCCACTGCACCCCTCACCCCATCCCCCACTGCACCCCCTCACCCCATCCCCCATTGCACCCCCTCATCCCAACCCCCACTGCACCCCCTCACCCCATCCCATACTGCACCCCCTCACCCCATCTCCCACTGCAGCCCCTCACCCCATCCCCCACTGCACCACCGCATCCCATCCCCCACTGCACCCCCTCACCCCATCCCAACGGCACCCCTGCACACCATCCCCACAGTGCCCCCTCACGCCATCTCCCACTGCACCCCCTCACCCCATCCCCCACTGCACCCCCCTCACCCCATCACCCACTGCACCCCCCTCACCCCATCCCGCACTGCACGCCCTCACCCCATCCCCCACGGCACCCCTCACCCCATCCCCCACTGCACCCACTCACCCCATCCCCCACTGCACCCCCACACCCCATCCCCCACTGCACCCCCTCACCCCACCCCCACTGCACCCCCCTCACCCCATCAGCCACTGCACCCCCTCACCCCATCCCCCACTGCGCCCCCTCACCCCATCCCCCACTGCACCCCACACACCATCCCCCACTGCACCCCCTTACCCCATCCCCCAATGCACCCCTCACCCCATCCCCCAGTGCACCCCCTCACCACATCCCCCACTGCAGCCCCTCACCCCATCCCCCACTGCAGCTCCTCACCCCATCCCCCACTGCACCCCCTCACCCCATCCCCCACTGCACCCACTCACCCCATCCCCCACTGCACCCACTCACCCCATCCCCCACTGCACCCCCTCACCCCATCCCCCAATGCACCCCCTCACCACATCCCCCACTGCAGCCCCTCATCCCATCCCCCACTGCAGCCCCTCATCCCATCCCCACTGCACCCCCTCACCCCATCCCCCACTGCACCCCCTCATCCCATCCCCCACTGCACCCCCTCACCCCATCCCCCACTGCACCCACTCACCCCATCCCCCACTGCAGCCCCTCACCCCATCCCCCACTGCACCCACTCACCCCATCCCCCACTGCACACCCTCACCCCATCCCCCACTGCACCCGGCACACCATCCCCCACTGCACCCCCTCACCCCATCCCCCATTGCACCCCCTCATCCCAACCCCCACTGCACCCCCTCACCCCATCTCCCACTGCACCCCCTCACCCCATCCCCCACTGCACCACCGCATCCCAACAGTGCCCCCTCACGCCATCTCCCACTGCACCCCCTCACCCCATCACCCACTGCACCCCCTCACCCCATCCCCACTGCACCGCCTCACCCCCATCCCCCACTGCACCCCCCACATTCCATCCCCCACTGCGTCCCCTCACCCCATCCCCCACTACACCCCCTCCACCCAATCCCCCACTCACCCCCTCACCCCATCACCAACTGCACCCCCTCAACCCCTCACCCCACATCCACTGCACCCCCTCACCCCATCCCCCACTGCACCCCCCTCACCCCACCCCCACTGCACCCACCCTCACCCCATCCCCCACTGCACCCCCCACATTCCAACCCCCACTGCGCCCCCCACATTCCAACCCCCACTGCGCCTCCACACCCCATCCCCCACTGCACCCCCCTCACCCCACCCCAACTGCACCCCCTCACCCCATCCTCCACTGCAACCCCTCACCCCGTCCCCCACTGCACCCCCTCACCCCATCCCCCAATGCACCCCCTCACCCATCCCCTACTGCACCCCATCACCCACTGCAACCCCTTACCCCATCCCCCACTGCACCCCCCTCACCCCATACCCATTGCACGCCCTCATCCCATTCCCCACTGCACCCCCTCACCCCATTCCCCACTGCACCCCTCACCTCATCCCCCACTGCACCCCCCTCACCTCATCCCCCACTGCACCCCCCTCACCCCATCCCCCACTGCACCACCACATCCCATCCCCCACTGCACCCCCTCACCCCATTGCCACTGCATCCCCTCACCCCATCCCCACCGCACCCCCACACCCCATTCCCCACTGCACCCCTCACCTCATCCTCCACTGCACCACCCTCACCTCATCCCCCACAGCACCCTCTCACGCCATCCCCCACTGCACCCCCTCACCCCATCCCCCACTGCACCCCCTCACCCCATCCCCCACTGCACCCCCTCACCCCATCACCCACTGCACCCCCTCACCCCCTCACCCCATCCCCCACTGCACCCTATCAACCCATCCCCCACTGCACCACCTCACCCCATCCCCCACTGCACCCCCCACATTCCATCCCCCACTGCACCCCTCACCTCATCCTCCACTGCACCACCCTCACCTCATCCCCCACAGCACCCTCTCACGCCATCCCCCACTGCACCCCCTCACCCCATCCCCCATTGCACCCCCTCATCCCAACCCCCACTGCACCCCCTCACCCCATCTCCCACTGCACCCCCTCACCCCATCCCCCACTGCACCACCGCATCCCAACAGTGCCCCCTCACGCCATCTCCCACTGCACCCCCTCACCCCATCACCCACTGCACCCCCTCACCCCATCCCCACTGCACCGCCTCACCCCCATCCCCCACTGCACCCCCCACATTCCATCCCCCACTGCGTCCCCTCACCCCATCCCCCACTACACCCCCTCCACCCAATCCCCCACTCACCCCCTCACCCCATCACCAACTGCACCCCCTCAACCCCTCACCCCACATCCACTGCACCCCCTCACCCCATCCCCCACTGCACCCCCCTCACCCCACCCCCACTGCACCCACCCTCACCCCATCCCCCACTGCACCCCCACACCCATCCCCCACTGCACCCCCTCACGCAATCCCCCACTGCACCCCCCACATTCCAACCCCCACTGCGCCCCCCACATTCCAACCCCCACTGCGCCTCCACACCCCATCCCCCACTGCACCCCCCTCACCCCACCCCAACTGCACCCCCTCACCCCATCCTCCACTGCAACCCCTCACCCCGTCCCCCACTGCACCCCCTCACCCCATCCCCCAATGCACCCCCTCACCCATCCCCTACTGCACCCCATCACCCACTGCAACCCCTTACCCCATCCCCCACTGCACCCCCCTCACCCCATACCCATTGCACGCCCTCATCCCATTCCCCACTGCACCCCCTCACCCCATTCCCCACTGCACCCCTCACCTCATCCCCCACTGCACCCCCCTCACCTCATCCCCCACTGCACCCCCCTCACCCCATCCCCCACTGCACCACCACATCCCATCCCCCACTGCACCCCCTCACCCCATTGCCACTGCATCCCCTCACCCCATCCCCACCGCACCCCCACACCCCATTCCCCACTGCACCCCTCACCTCATCCTCCACTGCACCACCCTCACCTCATCCCCCACAGCACCCTCTCACGCCATCCCCCACTGCACCCCCTCACCCCATCCCCCACTGCACCCCCTCACCCCATCCCCCACTGCACCCCCTCACCCCATCACCCACTGCACCCCCTCACCCCCTCACCCCATCCCCCACTGCACCCTCTCAACCCATCCCCCACTGCACCACCTCACCCCATCCCCCACTGCACCCCCCACATTCCATCCCCCACTGCACCCCTCACCTCATCCTCCACTGCACCACCCTCACCTCATCCCCCACAGCACCCTCTCACGCCATCCCCCACTGCACCCCCTCACCCCATCCCCCACTGCACCCCCTCACCCCATCCCCCACTGCACCCTCTCAACCCATCCCCCACTGCACCACCTCACCCCATCCCCCACTGCACCCCCCACATTCCATCCCCCACTGCACCACCTCACCCCATCCCCCACTGCTCACGCCACATTCTATCCCCCACTGCGCCCCCTCACCCCATCCCCCACTGCAGACCCCTCACCCCATCCCCCACTGCACCCCCGCACCCCATCCCCCACTGCACCCCCTCACCCCACCCCCACTGCACCCCCCTCACCCCATCAGCCACTGCACCCCCTCACCCCATCCCCCACTGCGCCCCCTCACCCCATCCCCCACTGCACCCCCTCACCCCATCCCCAACTGCACCCCCTCACCCCTTCCCCCACTGCACCCCCTCACCCCATCCCAACTGCACCCCCACACACCATCCCCACAGTGCCCCCTCACGCCATCTCCCACTGCACCCCCTCATCCCATCACCCACTGCACCCCCTCACCCCATCCCCCACTGCACCGCCTCACCCCCATCCCCCACTGCACCCCCCACATTTCATCCCCCACTGCACCCCCTCACCCCATCCCACACTACACCCCCTCCACCCCATCCCCCACTCACTCCCTCACCCCATCACCCACTGCACCCCCTCAACCCCTCACCCCACGTCCACTGCACCCCCTCAACCCATCCCCCACTGCACCACCCCTCACCCCACCCCCACTGCACCCCCCCCACCCCATCCCCCACTGCACCCCCACACCCATCCCCCGCTGCACCCCCTCACGCCATCCCCCACTGCACCCCCCACATTCCAACCCCCACTGCGCCCCCCACATTCCAACCCCCACTGCGCCTCCACACCCCATCCCCCACTGCACCCCCCTCACCCCACCCCAACTGCACCCCCTCACCTCATCCTCCACTGCACCCCCTCACCCCGTCCCCCACTGCACCCCCTCACCCCATCCCCCAATGCACCCCCTCACCCCATCCCCCACTGCACCACCACATCCCATCCCCCACTGCACCCCCTCACCCCATTCCCCACTACACCCCCTCACCCCATCCTCCACTGCACCCCTTCACCCCATCCCCCACTGCACCCCCTCACCCCATCCCCCAATGCACCCACTCACCCCATCCCCTACTGCACCCCATCACCCACTGCACCCCCTTACCCCATCGCCCACTGCACCCCCCTCATCCCATCACCCATTGCACCCCCTCATCCCATTCCCCACTGCACCCCCTCACCCCATCTCCCACTGCACCCCCTCACCCCATTCCCCACTACACCCCTCACCTCATCCCCCACTGCACCCCCCTCACCTCATCCCCCACTGCACCCCCCTCACCCCATCCCCCACTGCACCACCACATCCCATCCCCCACTGCACCCCCTCACCCCATTGCCACTGCATCCCCTCACCCCATCCCCACTGCACCCCCACACACCATCCCCACAGCACCCTCTCACGCCATCCCCCACTGCACCCCCTCACCCCATCCCCCACTGCACCCCCTCACCCCATCCCCCACTGCACCCCCTCACCCCATCACCCACTGCACCCCCTCACCCCCTCACCCCATCCCCTACTGCACCCTCTCACCCCATCCCCCACTGCACCACCTCACCCCATCCCCCACTGCACCCCCCACATTCCATCCCCCACTGCGCCTCCTCACCCCATCCCCCACTGCAGCCCCCTCACCCCACCCCCACTGCACCCTCCACCCCATCCCCCACTGCACCACCTCACCCCATCCCCCACTATACCCGCCACATTCCATCCCCCACTGCAGACCCCTCACCCCATCCCCCACTGCACCCCGCACCCCATCCCCCACTGCACCCCCTCACCCCACCCCCACTGCACCCCCCTCACTTCATCAGCCACTGCACCCCCTCACCCCATCCCCCACTGCGCCCCCTCACCCCATCCCCCACTGCACCCCCTCACCCCATCCCCCACTGCACCCCCTCACCCAATCCCCAACTGCACCCCCTCACCCCATTCCCCACTGCACCCCTTCACCCCACCCCACTGCACCCCCTCACCCCACCCCACTGCACCCCCTCACCCCATCCCCCACTGCACCCCCCCACCCCATCCCCCACTGCACCCCGTCACCCCATCCCCCACTGCACCCCCTCACCCCATCCCCCACTGCACCCCCTCACCCCATCCCCCCTGCACCCCACACACCATCCCCCACTGCACCCCCTCACTCCAACCCCCACTGCACCCCCTCACCCCATCCCCCAGTGCACCCATTCACCACATCCCCCACTGCAGTCCCTCACCCCATCCCCCACTGCACCTCCTCACCCCATCCCCCACTGCACCCCCTCAACCCATCCCCCACTGCACCCCCTCACCCCATCCCCCACTGCACCCCCACACCCCATCCCCCAATGCACCCCCTCACCCCATCCCCCACTGCACCCCCTCACCCCATCCCCCAATGCACCCCCTCACCACATCCCCCACTGCAGCCCCTCATCCCATCCCCCAATGCACCCCCTCACCCCATCCCCCACTGCACCCACTCACCCCATCCCCCACTGCACCCCCTCACCCCATCCCCCAATGCACCCCCTCACCACATCCCCCACTGCAGCCCCTCATCCCACCCCCCAATGCACCCCCTCACCCCATCCCCCACTGCACCCCCGCACACCATCCCCCACTGCACCCCCGCACACCATCCCCCACTGCACCCCCTCACCCCATCCCCCACTGCACCCCCTCACCCCATCCCCCACTGCACCCCCTCACCCCATCCTCCACTGCACCCACTCACCCCATCCCCCACTGCACCCACTCACCTCATCCCCCACTGCACACCCTCACCCCATCCCCCACTGCACCCCGCACACCATCCCCACTGCACCTCCCTCACCCCATCACCCACTGCGCCCCCCCTCACCCCATCCCCCACTGCACCCCCTCACCCCATCCCCCACTGCACCTCTCATCCCATCCCCCACTGCAACCCCTCACCCCATCCCCCATTGCACCCCCTCATCCCAACCCCCACTGCACCCCCTCACCCCATCCCCCACTGCACCCCCACACCCCATCTCCCACTGCACCCCCTCACCCCATCCCCCACTGCACCACCGCATCCCATCCCCCACTGCACCCCCTCACCCCATCCCAACTGCACCCCCGCACACCATCCCCACAGTGCCCCCTCACGCCATCTCCACTGCACCCCCTCACCCCATCCCCCACTGCACCGCCTCACCCCCATCCCCCACTGCACCCCCCACATTCCAACCCCCACTGCGCCCCCTCACCCCATCCCCCACTACACCCCCTCCACCCCATCACCCACTGCACCCCCTCAACCCCTCAACCCACGTCCACTGCACCCCCTCACCCCATCCCCCACTGCACCCCCCTCACCCCACCCCCACTGCATCCCCCCTCACTCCATCCCCCACTGCACCCCCACACCCATCCCCCGCTGCACCCCCGTCACCCCACCCCCACCGCACCCCCCCTCACCCCATCCCCCACTGCACCCCCACACCCATCCCCCACTGCACCCCCCTCACCCCACCCCCACTGCACCCCCCCTCACGCCATCCCCCACTGCACCCCCCACATTCCAACCCCCACTGCGCCCCCCACATTCCAACCCCCACTGCGCCTCCACACCCCATCCCCCACTGCATCCCCCTCACCCCACCCCAACTGCACCCCTCACCCCATCCTCCACTGCACCCCCTCACCCCATCCCCCACTGCACCCCCTCACTCCATCCCCCAATGCACCCCCTCACCCCATCCCCTACTGCACCCCATCACCCACTGCACCCGCTTACCCCATCCCCCACTGCACCCCCCTCACCCCATCACTCATTGCACCCCCTCATCCCATTCCCCACTACACCCCCTCACCCCATCCTCCACTGCACCCCTTCACCCCATCCCCCACTGCACCCCCTCACCCCATCCCCCAATGCACCCACTCACCCCATCCCCTACTGCACCCCATCACCCACTGCACCCGCTTACCCCATCCCCCACTGCAGCCCCCTCACCCCACCCCCACTGCACCCTCCACCCCATCCCCCACTGCGCCCCCTCACCCCATCCCCCACTGCAGCCCCCTCACCCCACCCCCAATGCACCCTCCACCCCATCCCCCACTGCACCCCCTCACCCCATCCCCCACTGCACACCCTCACCCCATCTCCCACTGCACCCCCTCACCCCATCCCCCACTGCACACCCTCACCCCATCCCCCACTGCACACCCTCACCCCATCCCCCACTACAGCCCCCTCACCCCATCACCCATTACACCCCCTCATCCCATTCCCCACTGATCCCCCCACATTCCAACCCCGACTGCGCCCCCCACATTCCAACCCCCACTGCGCCTCCACACCCCATCCCCCACTGCACCCCCTCACCCCATCCCCCACTGCACACCCTCACCCCATCCTCCACTGCACCCCCTCACCCCATCCCCCACTGCACCCCCTCACCCCATCCCCCACTGCACCCCCTCACCCCATCCCCCAATGCACCCCCTCACCCCATCCCCTACTGCACCCCATCCCCCACTGCACCCCCCTCACCCCATCACCCATTGCACCCCCTCATCCCATTCCCCACTGCACCCCCTCACCCCATCTCCCACTGCACCCCCTCACCCCATTCCCCACTGCACCCCCCTCACCCCATCCCCCACTGCACCACCACATCCCATCCCCCACTGCACCCCCTCACCCCATTGCCACTGCATCCCCTCACCCCATCCCCACTGCACCCCCACACACCATCCCCACAGCACCCTCTCACGCCATCCCCCACTGCACCCCCTCACCCCATCCCCCACTGCACCCCCTCACCCCATCCCCCACTGCACCCCCTCACCCCATCACCCACTGCACCCCCTCACCCCCTCACCCCATCCCCCACTGCACCCTCTCACCCCATCCCCCACTGCACCACCTCACCCCATCCCCCACTGCACCCCCCACATTCCATCCCCCACTGCGCCCCCTCACCCCATCCCCCACTGCAGCCCCCTCACCCCACCCCCACTGCACCCTCCACCCCATCCCCCACTGCACCACCTCACCCCATCCCCCACTGCACCCCCCACATTCCATCCCCCACTGCGCCCCCTCACCCCATCCCCCACTGCAGCCCCCTCATCCCACCCCCACTGCACCCTCCACCCCATCCCCCACTGCGCCCCCTCACCCCATCCCCCACTGCAGCCCCCTCACCCCACCCCCACTGCACCCTCCACCCCATCCCCCACTGTGCCCCCTCACCCCATCCCCCACTGCAGCCCCCTCACCCCACCCCCACTGCACCCTCCACCCCATCCCCCACTGCGCCCCCTCACCCCATCCCCCACTGCAGCCCCCTCACCCGACCCCCACTGCACCCTCCACCCCATCCCCCACTGCACCCCCTCACCCCATCCCCCACTGCACACCCTCACCCCATCTCCCACTGCACCCCCTCACCCCATCCCCCACTGCACACCCTCACCCCATCCCCCACTACAGCCCCCTCACCCCACCCCCACGGCACCCTCCACCCCATCCCCCACTACAGCCCCCTCACCCCATCCCCCACTGCACACCCTCACCCCATCTCCCACTGCACCCCCTCACCCCATCCCCCACTGCACACCCTCACCCCATCTCCCACTGCACCCCCTCACCCCATCCCCCACTGCACACCCTCACCCCATCCCCCACTGCACACCCTCACCCCATCCCCCACTACAGCCCCCTCACCCCACCCCCACTGCACCCTCCACCCCATCCCCCACTACAGCCCCCTCACCCCACCCCCATTGCACCCTCCACCCCATCCCCCACTGCACACCCTCACCCCATCTCCCACTGCACCCCCTCACCCCATCCCCCACTGCACACCCTCACCCCATCCCCCACTGCACCCCCACACCGCCGTCCACCTGTCTAATGATACGTGCTGTCTTGTGTCTTACAGGACCAGCCGCCGGTGGTCACGGCCCGTCTGGCATTCCAGGCCCACGGCCAGTGTCAGGCTCAGTGCCCCCAGGGGCGCAGGCCACGGCGGGGAGGCCAGACGCCATGGAAGCCCCTCCACCAACACAGTGACCCAGGACACTGAGACCCAGAGGACGGACACCCAGGACCCAGATGCACACGACACCGAGGACACTGACACACAGAGGATCGACACACAGAGCACGCCAACCCAGAGGACTGACAGACCGGACAGTGACACGCAGACAGGGGCGACTCAGGGACCATCGGGCCAGGGGTCGTGCAGGAGACCCCGGGCTTTGGCTCCGATGGCGACCTTGACTTTTCGGCACTGATATCTCCTACATCCTCCACCATCGCAGAGACTCTCACCTCGGTCGGGCACTTTAGTGATGAGGCTTCTGGGACACTGACTGGTGCACACCACACAGCCGTCCCGGTACAGCAGGTGGAGGTAGGAGCAGCCGAGGGGCCGGCAGGTCGGAGGACAGCCCAGCCCCAGCAACAGCTGCCACCCAGCCGGCTCCCGGGTTCCTGGACCTACCAGACCCACCCATAGACCCGATGCTGTTAGACACCCAGGGACTAGACGACAGGATGACAGCCGGCTTCCAGCAGCTGCAGACGCAGGCGGAGGAGTCCATCCGCGTCCAGGAGCAGGGAGTGGTGCCAGTCATGGTGCCACCCAGGCTGACAACGCACGGGTCGTCCGCAGTGGAGGCAATGGGGGCGACGATGTCGGCCATGGGTCGGGTCATGCAAGGCATGGGGCTTCATGTGCATGCGTCATCCGTGGCCCAGGACAGGGCTGCCCTCTCACAGGCAGCCATGTGCCAGAGCCAGCTGGACATTGCAGCCGCGCTCCGCAGTCTGGCTGTGTCTCAGCAGACCATCGCTGAGAGCATTAGCGGCATTGCCTCGATGATGGCCGGGCACCCCGAGGCAGAAGGAGGGGCTGGGGCCTGTGACTGTAACTCCTGCAAGGGAGGTCCCAGAACACCGCAGCACCTCCGTCTCCCCCCGTTCCGTCCCTGGTGCATCTGGTGGGCAGCGGGCAGAACAGGGTGGCACCACGCCATCCAGGATGCCGGAGGAGAAGCCTGGCCCATCCAAGCTGGGCCGCCCCAGGAAACAAGTGGCAACGGGGAGCCAAATCACAGGGCAGGAGTCTCAGCAGTCCGCCTCCACTCCTGCTATACCGTCTGCGGAGGCACAGAGACGTAGTGGTAGAGCCCGTAAGACCAGGAGGTAGACACCTAGCAAGTTGGCACAGATGCAGGCACAGTTTAGCTATAGGGGCTAGGGCACGTGTATATAACCTTTCTAATTAAACTCACTGTTACACCAAGCTGCCTCTGTGCTATATCCGATGCCTGCGGGGCCAGGTAGGGGACTGAGTGCCACTGTGGTCGAGGGGTGAATGACTGAGTGCCACTGTGGTCGGTGGGTGTAATGTGCTGGGACAGGGGAGGGGGTTTTGGGGACCCAGGTGGCGCCAAATCCCTGAGTGAGACTGCGTCTTGGCGGCCGTCGGGGTACGCTACGTATGCGTACTGCGAGATCGCATGGAGTAGTTGTACTCTCTCAACCAACGGGTCCACCTTGTGGAGCCGCACGTGCTTGCGGAGGAGAATGGATCCTGGAGCTGCCAGCCATGTTGGGAGCGAAACCCCGGAGGTGGACTTCCTGGGCAAAGAGACGTTCATGGGGGGTTTCGTTGGTCGCGGTGCACACGAGCGACCGGATGGAGTGAAGTGCGTCGGGGAGGACCTCCTGCCAGCGGGAGGCCAGGAGATTTCTGGACCGTAGGGCCAGCTGGACGTCCCATTCTCCCGCTCCACCTGCCCGTTTCCCCTGGGGTTGTAGCTGGTCGTCCTGCTCGAGTCAATGCCCCTGTTGAGCAGGAACTGGCGCAGCTCATCACTCATAAATGAGGATCCCCGGTCACCGTGGACGTAGGCGCGGAAACAGAACAGAGCGAAGATGGTGTTGAGGGCTTTGATGATGGTGGCAGACGTCATATCGGGGCATGGGACAGCGAAGGGGAATCGGGAATACTCCCGATGCGGTCGGAGGAGGGGAGGGGCCCTTTGAAGTCCACGCTGAGGCGTTCAAAGGGGTGGGAGGCCTTCACCAGGCGCGCACGGTCTGGTCGGTAGAAGTGCGGTTTACACTCCGCGCAGACCTGGCAGTCTCTGGTGATCGCCCTGACTTCCTCGATGGAGTAGGGCATATTGCGGACCTTAATGAAGTGATAAAAGCGGGTGACTCCCGGGTGACAGAGATCTTCGTGCAGGGTCCGGAGTCAGTCCACTTGTGCGCTGGCACATGTACCTCGGGATAGGGCATCGGGGGGGGGGCTCGTTGAGTTTGCCGGGGCGATACAAAATCTCTTAATTGTAGGTGGAGAGCTCGATCCTCCACCTCAAGATTTTATCGTTTTCGATCTTACCCCGCTGTGTGTTGTTAAACCTAAAGGCAACTGACCATTGGTCAGTGAGGAGAGTGAATCTCCTTCCGGCCAGGTAATGCCTCCAATGTCGCACAGCTTCAACGGTCGCTTGGGCCGCCTTTTCGATGGAGGAGTGCTGAATTTCGGAGGCATAGAGAGTGCGGGAAAAGAATGCCAAGGTCTTGCCTGCCTGGTTGAGAGTGGTGGCCAGAGCGACGTTTGATGCATCGCTCTCGACTTGGAAGGGGTGGTAGGGTCCCGCCAAATTTCAGGGTTAGGCTCTGGAGGTTGCACTGGAAGTTCAGGCCGAGTAGCAAGACAGCGCAGAGGGGAGGACGTAGAGCCGGAAGCCGCTGAACTCTACGCCCTGGACGGTGAGGGTGGTGATGCAGTACCCCCGGATCGCCACGAGTGGGATCCGGAGGCCAGGGACATTCTTTGGTTAGCGGGGTGTACCGCGAGGGAGCAGTGCCTTACCTATCGGGGTGGATGAAGCTCTCAGTGCTCCCGGAGTCCAGAAGGCAGGATATCTCATGCCCGTCGACCTTCACCTTTGTTGAAGCGGTCGCGAGGTTGTGCAGTCGAGACTGCTCGATCATGACCGAGGCAAGACGCAGCTGGTCGGCGGCGGTTGCAGGCGATGAGCGGCCCGATGAGGTGCCTGACGGTCCTGAGGCGGGCAAGATGGCGGCGCCCTCGGGCTGCACGTGTCCTGGGGCAGGCAAGATGGTGGTACCCATTAGTTCTGAGGCAAACAAGGTGGCGGCGCCCACGGGCCGCATGTGGTCTGAGGAGAGGAAGATGGCAGCACCCACTGGCCGCACGTGGGGGGTGCCGGGACAATAGCGGCGATTGAGCGGGCCTGGCACATTGCAGCGAAATGTCCATTCTTGGCACAGGTCTTGCAGAGCGCGCTCCGCGCCGGGCAGCGTTGCCGGGGGTGTTTTGTCGGTCTGCAGAAGTAGCACTTGGGTCCCCCGGGGTTGGTTGGCTGCCGCACGGCGCAGGCGTGGGGTTGGCTGAGGGCGGTCGCTGATGGGGTCCATGATGGGGTGGCCGCTGGCAGGGTCCACGGTGCACGGGGGGGGGGGGGGGGGCCGTGCGGTCAGGGGCATAAGCCTGTACGTTGCGTGAGGCGACCGTGAGCGAGAGCGCTAGTTTCTTGGTCGCCGCGAGGTCAAGCATGGCCCCTTCTAGGAGGTGCTAGCGGATGTAGTCAGACCCTATGCCCGTAACGAACGCGTCTCTCATTAGCAGGTTCGAATGTTCAGTGCTGAAATGGCCTGGCAGTTACAGTCTCTCACCAGGGCGAGCAGGGCATGCCTGAAATCTTCCACAGACTCACCGGGAAGTTGGTGCCGCGTGGATAGGAGGTGCCTGGAGTAGATCTTGTTGGTCTGCTGAGCGTAATTCGCCTTCAGTAGCGCCATGGCCTCTGCGTAGGTAGGTGCGTCCTGGACGAGGGGAACAACATTGGAGCTCAGCCGCGTGTACAGAATCTGGAGCTTCTGTGCTTCTGGGATTGGGTCTGTCGCAGACCCGATGTACGCTTCAAAGCAAGCTAGCCAATGTTGGAAGTCCTTTTTGGCGTTGTCTGCTTGAGGATGCAGCTGCAGGCGATCCGGCTTGATGTGGAGATCCATCTTTGTAAAATCTCTGTGTAATAAATTGATGCACTATCAATTACGACGAGATGAGAGTAGAATGTAATCGAGGCTTTATTACACAGAGATGTGTGGCCTCCGACAGCAGCTTACGAAATGGCTGCCGTTCGGAGAGCACACACAATTATACTCCGACTCCTGGGCGGAGCCAGCAGGCAGGGATCTACCCCGTACCTGTAGTACAGGGGCCTTACCGTAATACCCATATATACAATATAATACAACAGTGGTGACTACCACATTTGGACTAGCACTGCAACCACCTTGGGGAGGCCGAAGAATCAAAGGAGGCCGGTGGATCTCATGCAGGTAGGTTTTAAGTCGGTTTACGACCTGCTTTTGTGAGCTTCATTCAGTCCCGCCCACTTGGGGCAGGTTTCCAGCTCTCACGTCATGTGGGACTTCAGAGAATCCCGGGAAGTGCGGAGCCTGTCAGGAGGCTCCCTGGAGGCCTTTTCCGGCATTCTCCGGCTACGTTGCACGTTGCACTCAAGCGAGAGCGCAACGAGGCCGGAGAATCACCCCCAATGTTTTCTACATGTTCATAACAAACTTTCTTGCTTTTGTACTCTGCACAATCTTCTGGCCACGCTGCGCTGGAAAAGCAGCTCGCCGCGGCGCAACACGGCCAGTGAAAGCTGGGAAACCCCGCTCTCGGGATCCACCTGGCTCGCAATGCCTCGTGAGATTCAACGCAATCTTGCGAGACGCTGCAATGAGAATCAGTTTATGGAAAATCTGCATCTTACAGTGAGGCAGTAATCCTTTTTTAAAATAAATTTCACGTACCCAATTATTTTTTTCTCCGATTAAGGGGCAATTTAGCGTAGCCAATTCACCTAACCTGCACATCTTTGGGTTGTGGGGGTGAAACCCACGCAGACATGGGGAGAATGTGTAAATTCCACACGGACAGTGACCCAGGGCCGGGATTTGAACCCGGGTCCTCAGCGCCACAGTCCCAGTGCTAAGCACTGCGCCACATGCCGCCCTGTGAGTCAGTAATCCAAACTCTAGTGTGCAAATTCCCGAGGTACCTGAGGCTTTGGGATTCAATCCCTTCGCCTCGGAGACCTCGGGCGAGCACCGTTTGGTTCTGATCCCCACAAACAGGAACCAGACGGAACGGCATTCTTGGGGGTCACCAAAGTGATCGGGGGCATCCAGCCGCATGCTTTTTGGGCAGGATGGTGCCCTGGCACCCCTGGGCACCCTGGCACTCTAAGGCACCCAGGAGGCGATGCCAGTGGCACTGCGAAGGTGCCAAGCCTTCATTCTTTGCGCGCATGTGATTGGGCTGGGGGCGGGGGCAGGGGCTCTCCCATGTTGCATTCGGGCTGGGGGGATGTCGGGGATTTTTTTGGGGGGCCTCGGAGATTGGGGCGCCATTTTTAAATGACGTCCTGATCTCTTTCTACAGTGAGGAGTTCAGGCGAGCGGAGCTCCCTGGTGTACAAATCGGGGCAGTGTGCGGCCCCGGCTGCACGTTCCCCGTTCAGGCCCCTTATTCAACACGGGTCGCGTTGAATAGCCATGTGTATCTCGGCACTGCGAGTGCCGGGAAACACGCGTCTAAAGACGCTCGTTCGGGGACTTTGTTCCCTTTTGGGAAGATCGCGCCTTCTATTTCTGAAGTTCAGGATCCCATCCGCTTTATTAACTGCTCTCTCAACTCGTTCTGCCACCTTCAATGTTTTGTGCTGATATGCACCCTCAGGTCCCTCTGCTCCTAAGCACCCTTTTAGAATTGTATTCTTTATTTTGTATTGTCTCCTCACCTTCCTCCTACCAAAATGCATCATTTCTCTGCATTACATTTCATCTGATATTTGTCTGCCAACTTCATCAACCTGTCTATGTCCTTTTGAAGTTTAACACTAGCCTGCCTACAGTTCACAGTACTTCCAAGTTTTGTGTCATCTGCAAATTTTGAAATTGTGCTCTGCAGCCAAAGTCTAGGTCACTAATATTGACCAATGATGTATATACAAACCTTCCTCACCACTACTCCGTTTCCTGCCATTGAACCAATTTTGTATCCATGCTGCCAGTGTCCCTTTTATTCCATGGACTTCAACTTTGCTACCAAGTCTGTTAAGTGGCATTTTATCATATATACCACATCACCCGCATCAACCATCTGCTACCTCTGTTACCAGAGGAAATGCTTCAAGGACATCCTCAAAGCCTCCTTGAAAAAGTGCAAAATCCCCACCCACACCCGGGAATCTCCAGCCCACAACTGCCCGAAGTGGTGGAAAATCCTCCAGAAAGGAGCTGAACACCTCAAGTTTCATCGCCGAGAGCAAGCTGAAGCCAAGTCTCGACAACGAAAGGAGCGCTTGGCAACCGGAGCGCTTGGCAACCGGGGCACCCCACCCACCCAGGAGCGCTTGGCAACCGGGGCACCCCACCCACCCGCTCCTCCCACCACCGTCTGCCCCACGGAGGCTGGAGGTGGTGTACTGGACTCCTCAGTCACCTGAGAACTCATTTTTAGTGTGGAAGCGAGTCAGCCTCGACACTGTGGGACTGCCCAAGAAGAAGGTTACGTCATCAGAAAAAGTAATCAAGTTCGTTAATCATGACTTGCCTTTCACAGATCTGTGCTGGCTTTCCTTAATTAATCCAAACTTTAGCATAGAATTCTGAAATTTTGATAATATCAAAATGTGATGCTGTCTGAACATTTTACTCCTGATCCTGTAACAATGAAGGAATTATGATCCAATTGTTAGGATCCCGGATGAGAAACCCAACAATTTACAATATGTAAAACTGAGGAAAGGATTATTCACCCTGGGAGTGATAACACTGACCAATAGATATCTTTTATTTAACAACAAACATTAATTTGAACACAGAATCAATCACATTAGCAACAAAGTAACAGCTTTATTATTAACAGTCCAGACAGTTCTTAAATAAAAGGAAAAACTTTAACTTACTCCCTACATCTGCAACTATATATATATTCCAATTAAGGAAATCAATATAGTTCAAAACCATTTATAAATAAAGTTAACAATCAGGTTTACTTGTGTTTCTCGGTGCAAAGACCTTGGAGGAAAACCTCCAGGAGCTGGCTGAAGCCCTGTCTTGTCAGACTAAAATCCTACGGAAAACTGCAAAACTACAGACAAGCCTGGCTCCACCCATTAATTACATCATAAGGCATTCTTTGGTCTCTTCCCACTGAGTTGTCCCATTACCTGTTTATCCTGGACTAAGCACAATCCCTAATCAATTATCTACACCTCAGGGATCCTCCAAAATCAAAACAATGTTCCATTAGCCACCTACCTGTAAATAAGTAAATGGTTAAAGCCAATGATTTCCTCACTTTACCACCCCTTAATCACAGCTTTAGCAGACATTCTGCCTGTGGGTACCTTAAACCAGGGTTTTTAATAACACTATTGTAACAAATATAAAATATATATAACAATTTCCTACACTCATCACAGAATAGCAACAATGCTAACACCTAAGCCTAGCTGGCCCTGACTTCCTGGTGTCATAAACAGATGTTAAATGTGCCTCACCCTTCACTATGCACAAGTATAAAATAAAAATTGAGGATAGCAAAAGATTACTTTTCCTCAGAAACCCATCCCTCTAGTATCCTAATTCGTCCTTACATTTGGAATACCATGAATGTAGTCTTTGGAATCATCTCCAAGGGTAGATTTTAACCATCCAATGTTGTAAAATGAGTAATAGATAATCGGCAGCTGGTTCACATCACTTCCCATTAACTACAATAGAAACAGAAATCTGGAGAACTGGTGGCTGATTCGTTGTAATCTAATTTACAAGATCGCACATAGTCAAGATTTACCTATCCCATAAGCAACAATTTATATGGCATTCTTAATGTAGAAAACACCCACAGTGCTTCGCTAGAGCATGGGCACATGGGGAGGGAGGCTGAAGTAAGGGGGTGGGGGGCTTTTGTGGTGGTGGTGGGTGGGCAGGGGAGGTTGCACGGGGTGAAAGTGGGTGGTTAAGAGGATTGATTTACATGTTTAGTGCCACAAAATGAAATAATGTACACTTCTCAAAATCTCTTTTGAATTAAAAACAGCAGATAAATAGTTCTAAACTTTCATTCTGTTCTAAAGCAGCCATAATTCTGATGATGTGTTGTGTTGATGTACCAAAGGCTTGAGGAACTCGGGCCTTATCAAAATAAATGTAAGATGGGCGACACGGTGGTGCAGTGGTTAGCACTGCTGTCTCACAGCACCGAGGTCCCAGGTTCCATCCCGGCCCCGGGTCACTGTCTGTGTGGAATTTGCTCATTCCCCCCGTTTATGTGGAGGTCTCACCCCCACAACCCAAAGATATGCAGGGAAGGTGGATTGACAACTCTAAATTGCCCCTTAATTGGGAAAAAAATAGAATTGGATACTTTAAATTTAAAAAAATGTAAGAAAATGAAAACCTGGATTGATGCAAAACAGGGTGTTGCCTCATGATCGCCCGTTATCACTCTTGCAAAGTCAGGGGACGAAATGTTTATTTGCCACTAAGAGATTTCTTGAAGAAAGGTTTTTAAAAATATTTACTCCATCCTTGCTTCATCTCAGATAGATTATAAATTCACAATGTACAACATAATTTGTTTGACAGTTTCTGGGGAAGCAGAAATAATCCAGTTCCTGAGTTAAGGCCGTATAAATTAATGTACTATATATCATTCTTCTCTCAAAAATTCAGATCAGCAATTCAATCCACATTTTTCCTGAGCTGCTGGTAGATGTCTCATTGATAAGTCCTGGGGATAGTGTCATTAGCACAAAATGAGTAGATGCCATTTATGGTATATTGTGGGTTGACACCAGAGGAATAAGAATGGTAAGGTTGTATTAGCCACAGAGTTGAATTGTTTTGTAAATGTAGTGATTACTTTGTAGCCACTTTCATACTATCAGTTGATCGCTCTGGGATCAATTATCCTTAGAAAATCAGCATCTAGCCACCAATTTCACCACTGATACAGTTACTCTGCTTGCAGGTGTAATGAAAGAAGGACACAGCTTACATTGATACTACACATTTCACAATGTCTCAAATTGCTTCACAACCAATTAAGCACTTTTGAGTTGTAGTTACTGGTATAAGGTAGAAAATGTTATGAAATGGCGGAGCAGACTGGAAGGATGGCTTACTCTTGCTCCGGTTACATGTGTTTTTATGTCATTTGGATGGACAAAGCAGACTGAGCTAGATTGCCATAATTATCATGCAAACAAAGGATGAAATCATGGCTGGAGTTCTGTTCATTTTCTTGCTGATGGAAGTTTAATGTGAGTGAGCTTTAGGGGGTGAGATTTCCATGACAGGAGTGCGTAATGGGCTTAAGTGAATCAGTAACCCATTCACACTACACATTATTCTAAAGAGTCTTTTCCATTGACTTCAGTTTTGTCATTTTGTCTACTTACCTATTATCCCACTATTGGTGCTTTTGTGAGTTTTTGGAGGGATTCAAATATTGCGATGAAGTTACCTCGCCTACTAGAGATTGAAAAAATATTGTAGCGACTTCCGGGTGCGGCGATGACCAGCTGAGTCGCACGTTTCGGCAGCTCCCGGTGAAACGGACTTTTGGGCTCTTGATAGGAGCCCCAACGGCAATTTTGACGGCTAAAAACACTGTGCGGTAAACCAGAAGGGAATCCCCCCTGGATACGGATGAAAAAAGGAGGAGAAAGTGGCCGGATTGCAGTGGATCCTTTAGAACAGCGGCAAGGAAGGCAAGCAAAAACCAAGATGGCGTCGGAAGGTGGCAGTTTAACATGGGGCCCTGAACAACAAGAGTTCTTGAAATGCTGTGTGGAAGAGATCAAAAAGGAAATGAAGAAAGAGCTGTTGGCCCCGATACTACAGGCGATCGAAGGGCTAAAGGAGGAACAAAAGACCCAGGAGCGGGAGCTTCGGGTCGTGAAGGCAAAGGCAGCCGAGAATGAGGACGACATACAGGGCCTGGTGGTGAAGACGGAGACGCATGAGGCACATCAGAAACGATGTGTGGAAAGGTTGGAGGCACTGGAGAACAACGCAAGGAGGAACAACCTGAGGATTCTTGGTCTTCCTGAAGGTGCGGAGGGAGCGGACGTCGGGGCATATGTGAGCACGATGCTGCACTCGTTAATGGGAGCGGAGGCCCCGGCGGGTCCGTTGGAGGTGGAGGGAGCATACCGAGTGATGGCGCGAGGACCGAGAGCAGGAGAAATTCCCAGAGCCATAGTGGTGAGATTCCTCCGTTTTAAGGATAGAGAAATGGTCCTTAGATGGGCAAAGAAAACTCGGAGCAGTAATTGGGAGAACGCTGTGATCCGCGTTTATCAAGACTGGAGTGCGGAGGTGGCGAGAAGGAGAGCGAGCTTTAATCGGGCCAAGGCGGTGCTTCATAAAAAGAAGATAAAATTTGGAATGCTGCAACCGGCAAGACTGTGGGTCACATATCGAGGGAGGCACCACTACTTTGAGACGGCGGATGAAGCGTGGACTTTTATTGTGGAAGAAAAACTGGAATGAGCGGATTATTAAAAAGAACGTTTGAACAAAGTGGTGGGGCGAATGTGGGGGGCGAAGAGGGGGGTTAAAAAGGGGGGAAAGAGGAGTTTTATGTACTAATCCTGCGATGTGGTAACTTTTCTCTCTTCCACAGGTGGTGATGGGGGGAGGCGGGGAGGTGGAGGAGATGGGGCGTTGGCCATTGGGGGCGGGGCCAAGGGAGAAGCGCGGGCTTGGTTCCCGCGCTATGATAATCATGGCGGGAATAGAGAAGCAGGAAGGAGGGGGCGTCGCACGGTGCGAGCCGAGGTCACGGGGGGAAGCCGAGGTCGGCCAGAGTTTGCTGACTTCTGGGAGCAACATGGGGGGAGTAATTACGCTAGCGGGGGATCTAGCGGTGGGGGTGGGAGGGGGAAATTACTGGGTTGCTGCTGCTGGGGAGAGGGGGGAGCTGGTATGGGAGGGGATGGGCAGTGGGGCACCGCCTGGGGGAGATACAGCTGCGTGGGAACCGGGTGAGGAGCTGGAAAAAGGGGATGGCTAATCGACAAGGGGGGGAGGGTAGCAAGCCCCCCAACCCGGCTGATCACGTGGAACGTGAGAGGGCTGAACGGGCCGATAAAGAGGGCACGGGTACTCGCACACCTTAAGAAACTTAAGGCAGATGTGGTTATGTTACAGGAAACGCACCTGAAACTGATAGACCAGGTTAGGCTACGCAAAGGATGGGTGGGGCAGGTGTTCCATTCGGGGCTAGATGCGAAAAACAGGGGGGTGGCTATATTAGTGGGGAAGCGGGTAATGTTCGAGGCAAAGACTATAGTGGCGGATAATGGGGGCAGATACGTGATGGTGAGTGGCAAACTACAGGGGGAGACGGTGGTTTTGGTAAACGTATATGCCCCGAACTGGGATGATGCCAATTTTATGAGGCGGATGCTAGGACGCATTCCGGACCTAGAGCTGGGAAAGCTGATAATGGGGGGAGATTTTAATACGGTGTTGGAACCAGGGCTGGATAGGTCGAAGTCCAGGACTGGAAGGAGGCCGGCAGCAGCCAAGGTACTTAAAGATTTTATGGAGCAGATGGGAGGTGTAGACCCGTGGAAATTTAGCAGACCTAGGAGTAAGGAGTTCTCGTTTTTCTCCTATGTCCATAAAGTCTACTTGCGAATAGACTTTTTTGTGCTGGGAAGGGCGTTGATCCCCAAGGTGAGGGGAACGGAGTATACGGCTATAGCCATTTCGGATCACGCTCCACACTGGGTAGACTTGGAGATAGGGGAGGAAACAGGAGGGCGCCCACCCTGGAGAATGGACATGGGAATAATGGCAGATGAGGGGGTGTGTCTAAGGGTGAGGGGGTGCATTGAAAAGTACTTGGAACTCAATGATAATGGGGAGGTCCAGGTGGGAGTGGTCTGGGAGGCGTTGAAGGCGGTGGTTAGAGGGGAGCTGATATCAATAAGGGCACATAAAGGGAAGCAGGAGAGTAAGGAACGGGAGCGGTTGCTGCAAGAACTTTTGAGGGTGGACAGACAATATGCGGAAGCACCGGAGGAGGGACTGTACAGGGAAAGGCAAAGGCTACATGTAGAATTTGACTTGCTGACTACGGGCACTGCAGAGGCACAATGGAGGAAGGCACAGGGTGTACAGTACGAATATGGGGAGAAGGCGAGCAGGTTGCTGGCACACCAATTGAGGAAAAGGGGAGCAGCGAGGGAAATAGGGGGAGTGAGGGATGAGGAAGGAGAGATGGAGCGGGGAGCGGAGAGAGTGAATGGAGTGTTCAAGACATTTTATAAAAAATTATATGAAGCGCAACCTCCGGATGGGAGGGAGAGAATGACGGGCTTTTTGGATCGGCTGGAATTTCCCAAGGTGGAAGAGCAGGAAAGGGTGGGACTGGGAGCACAGATCGAGGTAGAAGAAGTGGTGAAAGGAATTAGGAGCATGCAGGCGGGAAAGGCCCCGGGACCGGATGGATTCCCAGTCGAATTCTATAGAAAATATGTGGACTTGCTCGCCCCGGTATTGACGAGGACCTTTAATGAGGCAAAGGAAAGGGGACAACTGCCCCCGACTATGTCTGAAGCAACGATATCGCTTTTCTTAAAGAAGGAAAAGGACCCGCTACAATGCGGGTCCTATAGACCTATTTCCCTCCTAAATGTAGATGCCAAGATCCTGGCCAAGGTAATGGCAATGAGAATAGAGGAATGTGTCCCGGGGGTGGTCCACGAGGACCAAACTGGGTTTGTGAAGGGGAGGCAGCTGAACACGAATATACGGAGGCTGTTAGGGGTAATGATGATGGCCCCACCAGAGGGGGAAACGGAGATAGTAGTGGCGATGGATGCCGAGAAAGCATTTGATAGAGTGGAGTGGGATTATTTGTGGGAGGTGTTGAGGAGATTTGGTTTTGGAGAGGGGTATGTTAGATGATGCAGCTGTTGTATAGGGCGAGCGTGGTCACGAATGGACGGGGATCTGCATATTTTCGGCTCGCTAGAGGGACAAGGCAGGGATGCCCTCTGTCCCCATTATTGTTTGCACTGGCGATTGAGCCCCTGGCGATAGCGTTGAGGGGTTCCAAGAAGTGGAGGGGAGTACTTAGAGGAGGAGAAGAACACCGGGTATCTTTGTATGCGGACGATTTGCTACTATACGTGGCAGACCCGGCGGAGGGGATGCCAGAAATAATGCGGATACTTGGGGAGTTTGGGGATTTTTCAGGGTATAAATTGAATATGGGGAAAAGTGAGTTGTTTGTGGTGCATCCAGGGGAGCAGAGTAGAGAAATAGAGGACCTACCGTTGAGGAAGGTAACAAGGGACTTTCGTTACCTGGGGATCCAGATAGCCAAGAATTGGGGCACATTGCATAGGTTAAATTTAACGCGGTTGGTGGAACAAATGGAGGAGGATTTCAAGAGATGGGATATGGTATCCCTGTCACTGGCAGGGAGGGTGCAGGCGGTTAAGATGGTGGTCCTCTCGAGATTCCTCTTTGTGTTTCAGTGCCTCCCGGTGGTGATCACGAAGGCTTTTTTTAAAAGGATTGAAAAGAACATCATGGGTTTTGTGTGGGCCGGGAAGACCCCGAGAGTGAGGAAGGGATTCTTACAGCGTAGCAGGGATAGGGGGGGGCTGGCACTACCGAGCCTAAGTGAGTATTATTGGGCCGCTAATATTTCAATGGTGAGTAAGTGGATGGGAGAGGAGGAGGGAGTGGCGTGGAAGAGATTAGAGAGGGCGTCCTGTAGGGGGACTAGCCTACAGGCTATGGTGACAGCCCCATTGCCGTTCTCACCGAGGAACTACACCACAAGCCCGGTGGTGGTGGCTACACTGAAGATTTGGGGACAGTGGAGACGGCATAGGGGAAAGACTGGAGCCTTGGGGGGGTCCCCGATAAGAAACAACCATAGGTTTGCCCCGGGGGGAATGGATGGGGGATATAGAATGTGGCAAAGAGCAGGAATAACGCAACTGAAAGATCTGTTTGTGGATGGGAAGTTCGCGAGTCTGGGAGCGCTGACCGAGAAATATGGGTTGCCCCAAGGGAATGCATTCAGGTATATGCAACTGAGGGCTTTTGCGAGGCAACAGGTGAGGGAATTCCCGCAGCTCCCGACACAAGAGGTGCAGGACAGAGTGATCTCAAAGACATGGGTGGGGGATGGTAAAGTGTCAGATATATATAGGGAAATGAGGGACGAAGGGGAGACTATGGTAGAAGAACTAAAAGGGAAATGGGAAGAAGAGCTGGGGGAGGAGATCGAGGAGGGGCTGTGGGCAGATGCCCTAAACGGTAAACTCGTCGTCCTCGTGTGCCAGGCTAAGCCTGATTCAGTTTAAGGTATTACACAGGGCGCATATGACTGGAGCACGGCTCAGTAAATTTTTTGGGGTGGAGGATAGGTGTGCGAGGTGCTCGAGAAGCCCAGCGAATCATACCCATATGTTTTGGTCATGCCCGGCACTACAGGGGTTTTGGATGGGGGTGACAAAGGTGCTTTCAAAAGTAGTGGGGGTCCGGGTCGAACCAAGCTGGGGGTTGGCTATATTTGGGGTTGCACAAGAGCCGGGAGTGCAGGAGGCGAGAGAGGCCAATGTTTTGGCCTTTGCGTCCCTAGTAGCCCGGCGCAGGATATTGTTAATGTGGAAAGAAGCCAAGCCCCCGGGGGTGGAGACCTGGATAAATGACATGGCAGGGTTTATAAAGCTAGAGCGGATTAAGTTCGTTCTAAGGGGGTCGGCTCAAGGGTTCACCAGGCGGTGGCAACCGTTCGTCGAATACCTCGCAGAAAGATAGATGGAATGGAAAAAAGAAGGCAGCAGCAGCAGCCCAGGATCGGGGGGGGGGGGGGGGGCAGGGGGGAGGGGGGGGAGGAGGAACCAGAAGGACTCTCAGGGTTGTTAATATATACTGTATAATATGTATAGGTCGTTGCTACAGATAATTATATATTGGACTGTTAAATTATATTTTTGGAGAGTGTTACTTGTGATAAGGCAGTTGCCAATTAGGGCTAGTTTTCATTTTTGTTATTTATTATTTATTCATTTTTTTTTTTTGTTTATAAAATAGGTCATTGTTATTTGTGTTGTTATAATATTGTGTAAAGGATGCACAATGTACTGTGTTGGTTGACCAAAAATTTTCAATAAAATATTTATTAAAAAAAAAAGAAAAAATATTGTAGTGAGAAACAACAATTAACAGAGACTTCACACTTGCTGCTCAAGAAAACACAGATTGTGAACCATTCATCAACTGGTCTCTTAAAGGTACAGAGACACCCAAAGGCTCCAACGCTTCTCACTGACAGTGAAGACCTGTGTTGTTCAATCATTCCACTTTGTTATTCAGGAGTCATTTAATCTTTCTACCTTGTGAGATTCCTGATTAAGTAGAATCCAATTACACCACTTGTATGAAGCAATTAAATTGAAAAATATTATACACCCAGGCACGAGAAAGTCTTTTATAGAATGAAAAATATCTTGTGCAGTTTATCTGCGTGGCAAATATTGAATCTTACCCAAATATAAATTTAAGTGTTACTGTGTCCATATTGGTACAATGTGTAGAACATGTTAATGTGGGCTAAGGCACTCACTGATATCAGTGTTATCATCTGCATAGTGTGAAATAAATGATTGGATATTTTCCCGTCAAATTAACAATATTAGCTCACCTGCTGCTCCAGGGGCTACAGGACAAGGTGGTGTGAAGAACAGGGAAGGGGAAGGTGACAGAAATTTACAGGAGCTGATGGATTGCGAGGGAGCCCCGAAAGGCGTAGTGAAGAGCAAGTGGGAGGAAGAGTTGAGGAGGGAGTTGGAGGCTGGGCTGTGGGAGGAGGTCCTGAGGAGGGTGAAAGTATCATCGTCATGCGCTAGGCTTAACCTTATCCAGTTGAAGGTGGTCCACAGGGCACATATGACGGTGGCCAGGATGAGCAGGTTTTTTGACGGGGTGGAGGATCGGTGTGGGTGTTGTGTGGGTGGGCCCGCGAATCATGTCCATATGATTTGGGCATGTCCGAAGCTTGGGGGATTCTGGCAGGGGTTTGCCAACATTATGTCAGAGGTCCTGAAGGTGTTGGTGGTCCCGAGTCCAGAGGTGCCGATCTTCGGAGTGTCAGAAGACCCAGGAGTCCAATGGGCGAGGGAGGCCGATGTCTGGTAGCCCGGAGACAAATATTATTAGAATGGAGGGACTGGGGGCCCGCGAAACTGGGGGCGTGGGTGTGTGACCTGACAGTTTCTCAGGCTAGAAAAAATAAAGTTCGCCTTGAGGGGATCTGTGGGGGGGTTTGCCCAGACGTGGCAGCCGTTTGTCGACTTCTTCGAGAAAAGTTAATATGTCAGCAGTGGGGGTGGGGGTGGTTAGGGGGGGGGGGGGGGGGAGGAGTTTAAAATGGGGAGGCAGGGGAGTTGGGAAGTGGAGAACGAGTTGGTGGGGTGTTAGGTATTTTGTTGAGTTTGCTATTTTGAGTTGGCTTGTTTTGATTTGTGATCATGTTTGTTGTGTGAATATATAAATGTAAATGCCTCAATAAAATATGAAAAAAAAAAAAAATGAACAATATTACACAATGCCATCAAAGTAAACTTTGTATTCTCTGGTTTGTTTAATAGTTGTGGTGGGAACCCCTATAGGGCGCACACAGGCTAACACTGCGTTATATCATTGCTGCTCGTAATATTAATGACACATGCCGCACAAATATTGAACAATAATTGTAACCAGATGTCATCATTTTACCTGGACCTTTCTGGGATTGTTTAATCAATTGATTGGTGAATCTTGAAAGGGGGAGGGGATAATACATGATTGACAGGGAAGGGGCGGGTGGAATAAAGACTTGGAAACAGGCGGAGCTCCAGGGCCCATGATTTTCCTGGCCCCGTGGCCGACAAAGGTGGAATGACGGAAATCAGGAATCAACATCAGGGCAATGTTGGTCGGAATGTTTGAATTGTCTGAATGTTTGAAAGATTGCATTTTGTGTTGACTGTAGTTTGTATATGTTGCACAACCACCTTCAAACAGTCAGGCAAAAAACATTCAAACAGGTTAAGGCAGTGAGTAAAAGGTAATTGCAAATAATTGACTAGAATTTGTGGCAGCGGTTTGCAAGACCTTGCTTTAAAATATCAAATGGCCAATTAGTAGAAAGTTCAATTTTAAAGGTAAAACTCTATATCTGCGCTACGTTATTTTATTGTAATCTGTATCTCATTATCTCAGTAATCTATGATGGATAAATATGCAAAATGAAGTGATTAATAGCAAAGTAAGAGCCATATCAGAAATTATAGCTACTTACAGATTTTATATTCTTTAGATATTTGTATCTGTGCACTTACCAACCGAATAGATTCTAGTGCTGTCATTTTGGATGATGTGTGTTTTAAACTGAACAAAATTGAAGGAATATATGCTTTTATTGGTCCCCCAGCTAAATGTTTTGCTTCAAATATGGCCTGGCATTATTAAAATCTTCAACCATAACCAGCATATCTGGGGTGGCAGTGGCGTAGTGGTATTGTCACTGGACTAGTAAACCAGAGACCCAGAGTAATGCTCTGGGGACCCAGGTTCAAATCCCGCCACTGCTGATGGTGAAATTTGAATTCAATAAAAACATAAAATTAAAAGTCTAATGATGGCCAATAAATCATTGTCGATTGTCGCAAATACCTATCTGATTTACTAATGTCCTTTAGGGGAAGAAATCGGTCGTCCTTACCAGGTCTGGCCTACATGTGACTCCAGACCCCCAGCAATGTGGTTGACGTTTAACTGCCCCCTCAAGGGCAATTAGGGATGGGCAATAAATGCTGGCACAGCCAGCGACGCCCATAATCCCATGAACAATTTTTTTTTTTAAATTTAGACCATTTGGGGGCGTGCGAAGAGGTAAGAACAAGAATCGAAAAACATATTTTAAAACATTAGGGAAAATATCATCAAATATTTCAAAATTAAACAGGTAATATGTACGGTAAAATTGAAAATGATAATGTCGATTCAGGCTTGGAACAGAAAGTGGGAAAACAAAGGTCAAAATTAGGGAATACTTTCAAGAAGGAATTTAGAAATAAAATGTCAGAGTAGAAATGTTCAGCGACGAATGAAGAGGAAGGAAGGAGGAAAAAGCACCAGAAATGAAGAAGTAAAATAAGATTGCCTGCAAGATGGGAGCAAACAATAAGATGACGTCGGGATTTGGACTTTGTACTGAACCTCAGAGTAACTAATCAAGGAATAACCATATTAGCAAAAATGAAAATTAATGATCCCGAACAGGCGCCGGAATGTGGCGACTAGGGGCTTTTCACAGTAACTTCATTGAAGCCTACTTGTGACAATAAGCGATTTTCATTTCATTTTCATTTCATTTCATTTCATTCATTTCATTTAGAATGCAAACTAACATGATTTATCAGACAATAAAGATTTATACTGAACATTTCCTTAGTTAAGTCATGGCACGATACACAAACTCAGTGCATTTCAGTCTGCCTTTCCCGTGGATCTAGAGACCGCTGGGTTCTTCTCATCTTTGTTCCCAGACTCTGGTCTCCTGACCCATTCGAGATTTAGCCAAATTAATTCTAATATAGATAGAAGTCCCTAAAACTAAATTGAAGGAAAAATGCAGTTATTGTTACTGATACACTCCAACTAAGTCTTATGCTTCATATATGTCCTACATTATCAAAGTTTTCAGCTATAACCAGGATATTCATGTTTGTGGCTCCTGGAGGTCAATCATCTCAGCTCCAGGACATCACTGCAGGAGTCCCTGGGGATAGCGTCCTGGCCCAACCATCTTCAGCTGCTTCATCAATTACCTTCCTTCCATCATAAAGTCAGAAATGGGGATGTCCGCAGATGATTACACAATACTCAGCACCATTCGTGATTCCTCACATACTGAAGCAGTTCTTACTGCCATGTGAGAGTACTTTAAGAAATGGGTGTTTATAAATGGGTGTGTATATAAATATCTGTAGTGAGAGTACCTTTAAGAAATGGGTGTTTACCACTGCAGTGATGTTGGAGAGTGGGTGGAGCTGGGCTGTCCGTCAGCTGTTTACTTTCAGTTTAGGCTGTTTGCTGCAGGGTGTGTTTTAGTTTTGTTTTCAGTGTTGGAGCTGAAACCAGACAGAGCGGGTGTACTGTTGATCTCTCTGCCATGAAAAGACTATCTCCTGATCATTTGGTGAATTCAGAATTACAAATGTACTCAGTGGTGAATGTAAACCTGATGTGCTTCTGTTAAAAGGTCTTTCTTCTGTCTTTTGGATGTTGTTTGGGAAGTTATTAAGGATTACTAAGTGTTGTATTCTTTGGGGGTTGTATTTGAATTAATGGTTGCTAAGATGTTCACTGTATGTTTCAAAAAGGTGAACTTGAGTTCATAGAATAAACATTGTTTTGCTTTAAAAAATACTTTTCCATTTCTGCTGTACCACACCTGTGGAGTGGGCCGCGTGCTCCCCATACCACAATCTATTAAAAGTTGTGGGTTAGGTGAACTCCATGATATACTTTGGAGTACATTACTAATATACAACAAGGCCTGAACAACATTCAGACTCGGGTTGATAATTGGCAAGTAACTTTTATGCCACACAAGTAGAACGTTTCCGACAAGAGAGAGTCTAACAAGAGAGAGCCCCCTGACATTCCATGGCATAGCCATCGCTGAATCCCCCACTGTCAACTTCCTGGGTGTTAAACTGAACTGGACTAGTCATATAAATGCTGTCGCTACCAGAGAGGTCAGAGGCTGGGAATTCTGAGGTGTGTAACTCACCTCCTGACTCCCCAAATCCTGCCACCATCTACAAGGCACAAGTCAGGAGCGTGATGGAATACTCTCCACTTGCCTGGATGAGTGCAGCTCCAACAACACAAGACATTCAACATCATCCAGGACAAAGCAGCCCACTTGATCAGTGCCCTATAATTATTCCCTCCATCCAGCATCAATACACAGTGGCAAATGTGTACCACCTACAAGATGCACTGTAGCAACTCACCAAGGCATTTTTGACAAATACATGGCCTCTACCACCTAGAAGAACAAGGGCAGCAGACACATGCACCACCACCTTCAGATTCCCCTCCAAACCACTCATCATCCTGACTTGCCGTTCCTTCGCTAACGCTGGGTCAAATTCCTGAAGCTCCCCTGCAAACAGCACTGTGGGTGCACCTACTCCACATGGACTCCAGCGGCTCAAGAGGGCAGCTCACCACCACCTTCTCAAGGGCAGTTTGGGATGGACAATAAATGCTGACCTAGCCAGTGACCTCCACGTCCCAGGAAATAATTTTTAGAAAGAGAAGCAAGTCCATCTGAGTATGTATGTGGCTGATTGTGTGCCTGTATCGTCGTGTGTGCCTGTGTGCTGCATATGAGACTTGACTGTGCTGTGCTGCCATCTGGTGGAAGCTACCATCGCCTGCAGGAAGAAAGAAGCCTCTTTCTTCTGACATAAAAGTGGGGGAACACTCTATTTTCAGCTTGAATTTTGACACCCCAATATTCACATTACCTGACACAATATATTTTTTTTACTTGTTCATGGGATGCTGGGCCAGCATTTAAAGCCCATCCCTGAGCACATTTAAGAGCCATGTGGATCCATGTAGGCCAGACTTCCTTCCCTAAAGGACATTAGTGATCCAGCTGGGCGACAATTGACAATGGTTTCATGGTCATCATTAGACTTATCCAGATTTTTATTGAATTAAAATTTCACCATCTGCCATGGTGGGATTCAAACCTGGGGTGCCCAGAACATTACCCTGGGTCTCTAAATTACTAATCCAGTAACAATATCACCATGCCACTGCCTTCCCAATATTATCATGATTGGGGGGGCAGATTAACTCAGTTGGCTGGACAGCTTGTTCGTGATGTAGAATAAGGCCAACAGCGTGGGTTCAATTCCCGTACCGGTTATTCATGAAGGCCTCACCTTCGCAACCTTGCCCTTCGCCTGTGGTTTGCTGATCCTCAGGTTAAACCGCCACCTGTCAGCACTTCCCCTCAAAGGGGAAAGCAGCTTATGGTCATCTGGGACTATGGTGACTTATACTTTATTATCACTATCAGGATAGATGGTGACTGGGACAGCAGCGGGCTGGATTTTCACCAATAAAGTGGGAAGTTCCAGGTGGGAGATTTCCTGATTCGCCGGACCTGATTCCATATAAATGGCCCCCGCACTTCAGGGAGTTATCTAATCCGTGAAGTTATTTGCCAGTTCTCGAATAGTCAAAACAGCTAATGCTGACCAAATAGTTGAAGGACTGGCCTGGGGTGGGGTGAGGGGGGCGGAGGGTAGGGGGGTAATACTCAGTCAGTCAGTCAGTGTATCACCCTCCCAAATACAGACTCTTTCCTGTGATTTGCTCTCCCTTTACCTCAGCAGTTTACAGCACAGAAGGAAGTCATTCTGCCTGCAGATCTCCAATCCAAAACTAATCCCACTACCCTGCCCTTTCTCTGCTTCCAATGTGTACCTGCACTTTCCTCAAAAGATACAATGGTCTCTGCCCGCATCATTCCTTCTGGTAATTCATTCTGCATCCTAACGATCCTCAGGACAGACACTGGAACTATCTTCACTGGTGGAGAGAATATTGAGGGGACATTGAATGGAGATTTTATCTCATGCCGGGTTTTGATGGTGAAGAGGAGGTAATTCTGGTTGGGGTGTCAGTGATGAGAGGTCAGCCATTTGAATGTCGCAAAGGGTGAGCAGAGGAGAAGGTTTTTACACAAACATTCTCCTCAGCCTCCTCCTCATCAGCCTCCTCCTCACTTTCAGGGTCATAGGGTTCTCAGTCCTTTTTTTCTTCTTATTATTATTATTTTTAAGTTGAAGTACGAGCAGTAACATGTTGGGTGCTCATTTAGTGTAACATTAATAGTGACGCGTCTAAGGTCAGAATACACGTTATTGTTTACACAATTGGCAAAATCCCTTTGTCCCTATGGCATACACCAGGATCCTACATGGATCCACTATTTATAAAATAAACTGTTGGAAATACTCAGCAGGTCAGGAAACAACTTCAGAGAGAGAATCAGACTTAACACTTAGGGTCAATGATTGATGTGTTATGTATTCTGAGATAACACAGTCTGCAACTGGATGCAGCTTTAACCAAAAGATACTCCAGACCTTGAAGTTAATTCAATCTGATTTATTGAACCAGCAGCACAGTTAGCACAGTTCTCTGTGAGTTCGACTCTCTGCTAATCTGTGTGCTTACTCTGTCTGACTGAACCTGACTAGCTCTTAGCCACGTGCTGGAGGTGTGATACTGTACATACACCCTGACTCACTCTGTAGATGTTCATCAGTGGAAAGAGGCGGAGTGTGAGTGCCTCATGCCTTTTATAGTGAGATACCACCCCTTAGTGTCCTGCCTGCTCGTGGGCATGTCCTGTTCTCTGTGTTCATTAGCTGCCTGTCTGTGCCTGTCTGTATATCATTATCTGTACGTCTGCCGATCATGATATCTCCCCTTTTTTTAATGTTTTGTTGGCACATGGGAACATACTTACATGTGGTGCCATATATTAACCTATTTACAAGCGGTGGCATATGTGAACGTTTTTACATGTGAGGACAGCTGTCAAATGTGAGAAAACAGAGCATAGCAAACAAAACAAATGTTCACAAGTCCAGTCTCTGGGGCTTGCGTCTGATCCTTGTCGACCGCCGGAGAGGTGGTGGTGGGGACGACGGCGCCTTGACAGGCGGGATGGCAGCCTGACTGGTGGCCTCGTAGATCGAGGTATCAGGAGGTGGCAAAACAACGGACGGAAATGGAGAAGAAAGCGGTTGCGGGCAGGCAACCTTGCGCAACGACAGCTGGAGCAGACCAGCCGCCATCCGGTATCTTGATCCTGACAGTGTCTGCCGGGGATCTGATGTAGGTTCATCCTCAGTGCTGTTAGGAATAGGTTTTAGGATTTTGACCCAGCGTCAGGGAAAGAGCAGACATATATTTCCAAGTCAGGATGGTGTGCAACTCCAAGGGGAACTTCCAGGTGGTGGTGTTCCCAGACATCTGCTGTGCCTTGTCCTTCTTGGTGACAGAGTTTGCAGATTTGTAAGGCGCTATCAAAGGAGCCTTGGGCAAGTTGTTGCAGTGCACCTTGTATCGAATACACACTGCTGCCATTGTGCATCAATGGTGGAAGGAGTGAATGTTGAGGGTGGTGGATGGGGCACCAATCACACAGGAGGGCTGCTTTTCCCTGCACGGTGTCGAGCTTCTTCCGTATTGATGGAGCTGCACTCATCCAGCCAAGTGGAGAGTATTACATCACACTTGTGTCCTGTAGGTGGTGGACAGGCTTTGGGGAGTCAGGAGGTGAGTTAGTCTCCAGAATTCCAGGCCTCTCATGAGCTCTTGTAGTCATGGTATTAATCGTGGCCTAGTTAAGTCTCTGATCAATGGTAACACCTTCAGGATATTGATGATGTGGGATTCAGTGATGGTAATGCCATTGATTATGAAGGCATGAAATTCTCCCTTAATTGTTAGAGATGGTCATTGCCTGTCACATTAGTGGCAAATAACATTTGTGCCACACATCAGCCCAAGCTTGAACATTGCCCCAGTCTTGCTGCATGAACTGCTTTAGTATTGGAGGAGCTGTGAATGGTGCTGAACATTGTGCAATGCAATCATCAGCGAACATCCCACTTCTGGCCTTATGATGGAGCGAAGGTCACTGATGAAGCAGCTAAAGATGGCTGGGAATAGAACACCATCCGAGGACTGAGATGATTGACCTCCAACAACCACAACCATCTTCCCTTGTGCCAGGTATTACTCCAACCAGCAGAGAGTTTCTCCCCTGAATCCCATTGATCCCTTTATGAAAATAAATTTAAAGTACCCACTTCTAAATCTAGACAAGAGTGAATATTTTGTGGTATCTCAGCCAGGGGTGGGGGCAGGGATGGGGGGGGGGGGGGGGGGGGGGGCCATTCCGTAAGGCATGGACTCACTTTAGATACCTAGGGGTGCAGGTTGCCCGGGAGTGGGGGGGGGGGTTCCGCAGGTACAACATTTCTAGTTTGGTGAGGAGGGTGAAAGCTGATCTGGCAAGGTGGGATGGTCTCCCTCTATCACCGGCGGGTCGGGTGCAGGCGGTTAAAATGAATGTGTTGCCGTGATTCCTGTGTATTTTTCAATGCCTGCCGATTTTCCTGCCCAAGGCTTTTTTAGAGAGATTGACGGGATGATTACCTCGTTCATATGGGGAGGGAAGGTGGCCAGAATGAAAAAGGTGCTGCTACAGAGGGGAAGGCAGGCAGGGGGTTTGGGTCACCCAAACCTGATGTATTATTACTGGGCGGCCCATGTGGAGAAGGTACGGAGCTGGGTCAGAGGGGTTGACTTCCAGTGGGTCAGAATTGAGGAAAGTTTGGGTAGGGGGGTCGGGATTGAAGGCGCTAGCGACAGCGCCACTCCCGACGGCCCCGGGGAGATACTCAGAGAGTCCGGTAGTGATAGTTTTGTTGAGAATTTGGAGGCAGTTTCGACAGTACTTCGGGTTGGGGGCAGGGTCAAGGGAAATGCCGATTCGGGGGAACCATAGATTTGAGCCAGGGAAGTGGGATGGAAATTTTCAGAGATGGGAGGAGAAAGGAATTAGGACACTGAAAGATTTGTTTCTTGGGGGGCGTTTTGCGGGATTGAAGTAGCTGGGAGCGAAGTACGGGCTGGAGCAGGGGGAAATATTTAGATACATGCAGGTTCGAGACTTTGCCAGAAAGGAGATACAGAACTTACCGGAGGAGCCGGCCTCCACATTGCTGGAGGCGGTGCTGACAACAGGGGGAGAAGGGGTAGTATCGGCGGTTTACGGGGCTATTTTGGAGGAGAAGGCGCCGCTGGAAGGTATCAAGGCAAAGTGGGAGGAAGAGTTGGAAGAGAGTATGGAGGAGGGGTTCTGGTGTGAGGTGCTCCGGAGAGTGAACGCCTCCACCCCATGTGCGAGGTTGGGGCTGATACAGCTGAAGGTGGTGTATGGAGCACACCTTACATGGGCGAGGATGAGCCGGCTCTTTGAGGGGGTAGAAGATGTATGTGATTGTTGCGGGGTGGGGGGTGGGTGGTGGGGGGGGGGGGGGGGGGGTGGGGGGAGGGGGGTGCCGCAAACCACGTTCATATGTTTTGGTCCTGTCCAAAGCTGAAGGATTACTGGAAGGAGGTGTTTAGGGTAATCTCTAAAGTGGTGGCACATGTTGGCTCTGGAGCTGCGGATGGACTCACTTTGGAGCATCCGCAATGCTGAGGAGGTCGTGGATAGCACGTTCGGTGAGTTGGTCACACCGCAGATTAGGGTTGGTGAGGGAGACAGGGAATGGGTGACCAAAAGGCAGAGAAAGAGCAGGAAGGCAGTGCAGGTGTCCCCTGCGGTCATCTCCCTCCAAAACAGGTATACCGTTTTGGATACTGTTGGGGGAGATGACTCACCAGGGGAAGGCAGTAGTAGCCAGGCTCATGGCACCGTGGCTGGCTCTGCTGCACAGAAGGGCGGGAAAATGACTGGCAGGGCTATAGTCATAGGGGATTCAATCGTAAGGGGAGTAGACAGGCGTTTCTGTGGTCGAGAACGAGACTCCCGAATGGTATGTTGCCTCCTGGGTGCACGAGTCAGGGATGTCTCAGATCGGCTGCAGGACATACTGAAGGGGGAGGGTGAACAGCCAGTTGTCGTGGTGCATATAGGCACCAACGATATAAGTAAAAAACGGGATGAGGTCCTACAATCAGAATTTAGGGAGTTAGGAGATAAGTTAAAAAGTAGGACCTCAAAGGTAGTAATCTCAGGATTGCTACCAGTGCCACGAGACAGTCAGAGTAGAAATTCAAGAATAGTCAGAATGAATACGTGGCTTGAGAGATGGTGCAGGAGGGAAGGATTCAGATTTTTGGGACATTGGAACCAATTCTGGTGGCGGTGGGACCATTACAAATTGGATGGTCGACACCTGGGCAGGACTGGAACCAATGTCCTAGGGGGTGCTTTTGCTAACACTGTTGGGGAGGTTTTAAACTAATGTGGCAGGGGGGTGGGAACCCGATTAGGAAGTTAGAGGTCAGTAAAGAGGCAGCAACTAAAGCCAGTAAGGTACTAGATAATAAACTCAATGTGACTAAGGGGAAGAGTAGACAGGGAAGAGATGATGAACGCAAAGGGACAGGTGGTCTGAGGTGCATTTGTTTCAATGCGAGAAGTGTAGCAGGTAAGGCAGATGAACTTAGGGCTTGGATTAGTACCTGGGAATATGACGTTATTGGTATTATGGAGACTTGGTTGAGGGAAGGGCAAGACTGGCAACTAAATATCCCAGGATATAGATGCTTCAGGAGGGATAGAGAGGGACGTAAAAGGGCTGGAGGAGTTGCATTACTGGTCAGAGATGATATTACAGCTATGATTAAGGAGGGCACGATAGAGGATTCAAGCACTGAGGCAATATGGGTAGAGCTAAGAAACAGGAAGGGTGCAGTAACATTGTTGGGACTTTACTACAGGCCTCCCAAAAGCGAGCGTGAAGTACAGGTACAAATATGTGGACAGATTATAGAAAAATGTAGGAGCATTAGGGTGGTCGTGATGGGAGATTTTAACTTCCCCAGCATTGAATGGGACTCATGTAGTGTTGGAGGCGTAGATGGAGCAGAATTTGTAAGGAGCATCCAAGAGAGTTTTTTAGAGCAGTATGTAAATAGTCCAACTAGGGAAAGGGCCATACTGGGCCTGGTATTGGGGAATGATCCTGGCCAGGTGGTTGAAGTTTCAGTCGGTGATTACTTTGGGAATAGCGATCACAATTCCGTAAGTTTTAGAATACTCATGGACAAAGACGAGAGTGGTCCTAAAGAAAGAGTGCTAAATTGGGGAAAGGCCAAGTATAACAAAATTCGGCAGGAGATAGGGAATGTGGATTGGGTGCAGCTCTTTAAGGGTAAATCCACATTTGAAATGTGGGAGTCTTTTAAGGAAAGGCTGATTAGAGTGCAGGACAGACATGTCCCTGTGAAAATGAGGGACAGAAATGGCAAGATTAGTGAACCATGGATGACGGGTGGAATTGTGAGACTAGCTAAGATGAAAAAGGAAGCATACATAAGATCTAGGTGACTTAAATCTGATGAAGCTTTGGAGGAATATCGGGAAAGTAGGACAAATCTCAAACGCACAATAAAGAGGGCTAAAAGGGGTCATGAAATATCTTTGGCTAACAGGGTTAAGGAAAATCCCAAAGCTTTTTATTCGTATATAAGGAGCAAGAGGGTAACTAGAGAAAGGATTGGCCCACTCAAAGACAAAAGAGGAAATTTATGCATGGAGTCAGAGGAAATGGGTGAGGTTCTTAATGAGTATTTTGCATCGGTATTCACCAAGGAGAGGGACATGATGGATATTGAGGCTAAGGATGGATGTTTAAATACTCTAGGTCAAGTCGGCATAAGGAAGGGGGAAGTTTTGGGTATTCTAAAAGGCATTAAGGTGGACAAGTCCCCAGGTCCGGATGGGATCGATCCCAGGTTACTGAGGGAAGTGAGGGACGAAATAGCTGGGGCCTTAACAGATATCTTTGCAGCATCCTTGAGCACGGGTGAGGTCCCGGAGGACTGGAGAATTGCTAATGTTGTCCCTTTGTTTAAGAAGGGTAGCAGGGATAATCCAGGGAATTATAGACCTGTGAGCTTGACGTCAGTGGTAGGCAAACTGTTTGAGAAGATACTGAGGGATAGGATCTATTCACATTTGGAAGAAAATAGACTTATCAGCGATAGGCAGCATGGTTTTGTGCAGGGACGGTCATGTCTTACAAACCTAATAGAATTCTTTGAGGAAGTGACAACGTTAATTGATGAGGGAAGGGCTGTACATGTCATATACATGGACTTCAGTAAGGCGTTTGATAAAGTTTCCCATGGAAGGTTGATGGAAAAAGTGAAGTTGTATGGGGTTCAGGGTGTACTAGCTAGATGGATAAAGAACTGGCTGGGCAACAGGAGACAGAGAGTAGTGGTGGAAGGGAGTGTCTCAAAATGGAGAAAGGTGACTAGTGGTGTTCCACAGGGATCCGTGCTTGGACCACTGTTGTTTGTGATAGACATAAATGATCTGGACGAAGGTATAGGTGGCCTGATTAGCAAGTTTGCAGATGATACTAAGATTGGTGGAGTTGCAGATAGCGAGGAGGACTGTCAGAGAATACAGCAAAATATAGATAGATTGAAGAGTTGGGCAGAGACATGGCAGATGGAGTTCAATCCAGGCAAATGCGAGGTGATGCATTTTGGAAGATCTAATTCAAGAGCGGACTATACGGTCAATGGAAGAGGCCTGGGGAAAATTGATGTACAGAGAGATCTGGGAGTTCAGGTCCATTGTACCCTGAAGGTGGCTTCGCAGGTCGATAGAGTGGTCAAGAAGGCATACAGCATGCTTGCCTTCATCGGACGGGATATTGAGTACAAGAGTCGGCAGGTCATGTTACTGTTGTATAGGACTTTGGTTAGGCCACATTTGGAATACTGCGTGCAGTTCTGGTCGCCACATTACCAGAAGGATGTGGATGCTTTAGAGAGGGTGCAGAGGAGGTTCACCAGGATGTTGCCTGGTATGGAGGGTGCTAGCTATGAAGAAAGGTTGAGTAGATTAGGATTGTTTTCGTTGAAAGACGGAGGTTGAGGGGGACCTGATTGAGGTCTACAAAATTATGAGAGGTGTGGACAGGGTGGATAGCAACAAGCGTTTTCCAAGAGTGGGGGTGTCGATTACTAGGGGTCACGATTTCAAGGTGAAAGGGGGAAAGTTTAAGGGAGATGTGCGTGGAAAGTTTTTTACGCAGAGGGTGGGGGGTGCCTGGAACCCTTTGCCAGCGGAGGTGGTAGAGGCGGGCACAATAGAATCATTTAAGATACATCTAGACAGATATACAAACGGGCGGGGAACAGAGGGAAGTAGATCCTTGGAAAATAGGTGACAGGTTTAGATGAAGGATCTGGATCGGCGCAGGCTGGGAGGGCCGAAGGGCCTGTTCCTGTGCTGCAATTTTTCTTTGTTCTTTGGTGCACGTGAAACTGGACCCGAGCCCTCGGGAGGCCATATTCTGGGTGTCGGATCAGCCGGGGTTGGAAACAGGCGCGGAGGCAGATGTTGTAGCCCTCGCCTTGTTGATCGCTCGAAGGTAGATCCTGTTAGGGTGGAGATCAACCTCTCCACCCTGTGCCCTGGCGTGGCGGGGGGACCTGCTGGAATTCTTGATGCTTAAAAAGGTCAAATTTGAACTGACGGGAAGGATGGAGGGGTTCTACAATTCATGGCCGTTATTCATTATGCACTTTCGAGAATTGGATCACATTGAACCTTTGGGGGGGGGGGGGGGCGCTGGGAGGGTTGGGGGGAGGGGGGACAGTATGTGTTAATGGTGACTGGGTGATTCCTGATTCCTTGTTGTCATTTGTTTATGCTAACATGCGGGCTAATGTTTGCGGGTTTGGTGGGAGGATGGGATCGTTGTTATTGATGTGGGGATTGACATTACATTCGTTACTGATTATTGTTTATTATTGGGTGTACATTTGGGAGAAAATGTGAAAAAGGAGGAGAATAAAAAAACATTTTTTTTTAAAGTACCCAATTCTATTTTTTCCAATTAAGGGGCAATTTAGCGTGGCCAATTCATCTACCCTGCACATCTTTGGGTTGTGGGGGTGAAACCCACGCAAACACGGGGAGAATGTGCAAACTCCACATAGACAGTGGCCCGGGCCAGGATCGAACCCCTGACCTCGGCACCGTGAGGCAGCTGTGCTAATCACAAGGCTGATATCGGAAATAAGTGGATTTCCATATCAGGAATGGATTGACAGGCTGGGTTTCTTTTCACTTGACAAAAAATAAGGCTGAGGGGTGACCCAATAAGAGGTCTTTATTATTATGGAAGTTTTTCCTGGGGGGGAAGAGCACAACTAGAGGACATCGGTATGTGATAGTCACCAAGAAATCCAATAAGGAATTCAGAAGAAGCTTTTTCACTCAAAGAGTGGTGAGAATGTGGAACTGACTACTACAGGCAGTGGTTGAAGAGAATAACCTAGATCAGCGATTGGTAACTGAGGAAGTATATTGGCATGGATCGAGAATTAGTTAATGGGCAGGAAACAGTGAGTGGGGATATGGGGTTCTTTTTCAGGTTGGCAACCTGTGGCCAGTGGGGTTCCACAGGGATCAGTGCTGGGACTTCAACTGTTTACAATATATATTAATGACTTGGAGGAAGGAAGTGTATGTACCATAATCAAATTTGCAGATGACACAAAAATAGGTGGAAAGGCAAGTTGTGAGAGGGATACAAACAGTTTGCAGAGATATTCATAGGTTAATTAAGTGGGCAAAATGTTGGCACATGGAGTATTATGTGGAAAAATGTGAAGTTGTTCATTTTGGAAGGGAGAACAAAAGAACAGATCATTATTTAACTGGAGAAAAACTGCAGAATGCTGCAATACAATGGGATTTGGGGGTACCTACCACAAAACACAAAAAGCTAGCACATACAACTCATCGGGAAGGTTAATGGAATGCTGGCCCTTGTTTCCAGAGAGTTGGAGTTTAAGAGGAGGGAAATTTTGCTGCAGCTGTACAAGGTACTGGTGAGACCACATCTGGGGAACAATTTTGGTCCCTTTATTTAAGGAAATATCTAATTTCATTAGAGGCAGTTCAGAAAAGACTCACTACGATGATCCCCGGTATGAAGGGATTGTCTTATGAGCAAAGGTTAAACAAGTTAGGACTCTACTCATTGGAATTTAGAAAAATGAACGGTGATCTCATTATAACATATAGGATTCTCAAAGGACTTAACTGGGAAAATGCTGAGAGGATGTTTCCACTGATGGGAGAGTCTAGGACCAGAGGACATAGGGCGTGATTCTCTGGAAAAGTTTCGAAGTGTGCTGGCGTGCGGAAATTGCCGCTAGTTTCCCGGTGCTCGGCCCAGCGAGGCCGGCAACGCTATTCAACATTAACTGGTCCACTTAATGAGGCCTCACAGGCTTCTCGCCACAAATGAAGGCTCACCAGCTGATTCGTCAGCACTGTGCTCGCTAGCACTCCCCCGCTAACAAGGTCAAGCAGCAGTTTAGCTGCGCTTGCTCAGCCAACCCCCATCTAGCTCGCAAGAATGACACCGAGGAAACCAGCCCCAAGATTCGGGGATGCTGACCTGGGGCGGCTCCTGGATGTGGTGGAGGCCAGGAGGGATGTCCTGTTCCCCCGAGGGTTCTGGAGGGTGAGCCACAAGGCAGCCAGTGCTGTCTGGGATGAGATGGCTGCAGCACTCAGCTCGGGCAGTGTGACCAGGAGGACTGGCCTCCAGTGTCGGAAGAAGGTCAATGACCGACATCGGGCAACCAGACTGAGTAGACACCAACGTCCGCCCCCCCCCCCCCCACCCCCCAAGGGAGCATCCCCCCAGTTGACCCCCAACCCTCACTCCATCCCCTCCCCCTTGAGCACTAACCTCTACCCACCCCTCCCTCCACACCCCAACCCTCCTGCCACACCCCTCCCCCTTCAATCCTCTCTCCACCCACTCCTTCAACCCTGCCTTCACACCCCCTCTCCCACCACTGAACCATGCTTGTGGCTAACGATGCTGTCTCTGTGTCTCCTCAGGAAAAGCTCTCCTATAATCAGCGGGAGAGGGTCCAGACTGGCGGAGGGGTGCCCGACTTGAGAATCCTCACCTCCTTCGCGGAGGGTGCCCTAGAGGTGACCAGTGTGGCCTAGGACAGGGCGGTCACCCACGTGGAGGCTGGCGGACGCTGCTGAGGTGAGGAACCAACAGGCTCCACCCGGTGAACCTGTCAAACTTGAATTGTGATTGACTCACTGACTGACCTATCCTTCCCACTGACCACCCGTCCATCCTCCTGCAGGTCCTCCAGCCCATCCCGGGCGGTCCCCTCTTCTGACCTCGAGGAGAACACCTCGGAGGAGAGCTCCGAAGATGCAACTGTTATAGTCGTGACACAGCTGTCATCCCCGCCCTCCACCACATCTGGTGGAGGCAGGAACCCTCCAGGCGAGACAGCAGTCGGAGGTCTGCTGGATCCCAGGACCCAGCTGGGTCCCAGCCTGATGCTGAGCCTGTGGGACAGAATTACCCGGAGCTGATAGAGATGATAGGGAGAAGCCAGGACATTCAGAGGGAGATGTCAGCGTCACTCCAGCAGAGCCAGAGCTGATTGGAGGAGTCCCAGAGGCTACGGGTGCAGGAGATGTCGCCGGCAATGCGTGGCACTGAGGCCAACACTGCTAGGGTGGTGACAGAAGTGGAGAGTCTGGTGGACAACTTGGCACCATGAGTGAAGGTGTCCAAGGCATCGTGCATTCGGTGACGGCCATGGCTGAGGTCTCGGCAGAGTGTCCAACTCGCTGGGGGATGTGACCCTGTAACAGGCTAACCTTGATGAGGTTGTGCAGGACATGTCCCGCTCTCAGATGGGAACGGGCAAGGCGCTGCGGAGCTTGTCCTAGTTGCATAGGGGCATGGCTGAGGCACTGCAGGGCATGTCCCAGTCACTGAGCAGCATCGGGGAAAGGATCGACATGATGGTGCGGACATGGGGACCTGCCAGGGCTGGCAGAGCCAGATGATGCAGGGGCAGCCGGGGCTCGAACCAGCTGCCCCTCCGTGCCACGGTGATTCCCAGGGACCTATGGGCACCAACTGGGAGGAGGAGGCGCTGAGTGCCAACCCGAACCCGTCTCATGGTGCGACAACGGTGGGCACCAGCTCCCCCGAGTTCCACCCCTCTGATGTAGCTGCATCTCGGGTGTCAGCACACGGGACAGGGTGACACGGCTGTGCATGTGCCTTCAACAAGTGAGTCGGGGCTCTCCGGTCCCAGAGCCCCAGATGACGCCAGCCAGGGGCATTGAAGGCCACGGGACGAGGTAAGCAGCTGGCTGCCTCCACCTCAGATGTGCATCCTGGGGACACACCTAGACCTAGTGGTAGAGCTAGGAGGGCATATTAAAGATCTCTGAGAGCACCGGGGGAGGGTGGGACAGGATAGGTAGGGGGTGAGGCCTTCAACTGTATCAAGGCTGACATCGCCACGGCCGCGGTGCACGCGGTCAATGAGACCCTCCCCTTTCAAGTCGTGAGCGATGCATCAGACGTCGCTCTGGCCGCCACTCTCAACCAGGCAGGCAGACCAGTGGCATTCTTTTCCCGCACCCTCCATGCCTCCAAAATTCGGGACTCCTCAGTCGAAAAGGAGGCCCAAGGCATCATAGAAGCTGTGCGGCATTGGAGGCATTACCTGGCCGGCAGGAGATTCACCCTCCTCACTGACCAACAGTCGGTTGCCTTCATGTTCAATAATACACAGCAGGGCAAGATCAAAAATGATAAAATCTTAAGGTCGAGAATCGAGCTCTCCACCTGCAATTACGAGATTTTGTATCGCCCCGGTAAGCCCCCCGATGCCCTGTCCCAAGGTACATGTGCCAGCGCACAAGTGGACCGACTCCAGGCCTTACACGATGGTCTCTGTCACCCAGGGGTCACGCAGTTCCTTCACTTCATAAAGGCCCGCAACCTATCCTACTCCATTGCGGAAGTCAGGGCGGTCACCAAAGACTGCCAGGTCTGCGCGGAGTGCAAACACGCTTCTACCGACTAGACCGAGCGCACCTGATGAAGGCCTCCCGTCCCTTTGAACGCCTCAGCATGGACTTCAAACGGCCCCTCCGCTCCTCCAACCGAAACACATACTTCCTGAACATGGTCGATGAATACTCCAGATTCCCCTTCGCCATCCCATGCCCCGATATGACGTCTGCCACAGTCATCAAAGCCCTCAATAGCATCTTCACCCTGTTCGGTTTCCCCGCTTATGTCCACAGCGACCGGGGATCCTCCTTTATGAGTGATGAGCTGCGTCAGTTCCTGCTCAGCAAGGGCACTGCCTCGAGCAGGACAACCAGCTGCAGCCCCCAGGGAAACAGGCTTGTGGAGAGGGAGAATGGGACGGTCTGGAAGGCCGTCCTGCTGGCCCTACGTTCTAAAAATCTCCCGGTCTCCCGCTGGCAGGAGGTCCTCCCTGATCGCTACTTTGCACTGCGACTACTCAGCCTTCAGAACAGTGACCACGACACCACACAACCCTGCCATGGCAATCTCTGCAAGACGTGCCAGATCATCGACATGGGTAACACCCTTGCACGTGAGAACACCACCCACCAGGTACGCGGTACATACTCGGGCGACTCGGCCAACGTTGTCTATCTCATACGCTGCAGGAAAGGATGTCCCGAAGCGTGGTACATTGGCGAGACCATGCAGACGCTGCGACAATGAATGAACGGACATCGTGCGACAATCACCAGGCAGGAATGTTCCCTTCCAGTCGGGGAACACTTCAGCATTCAAGGGCATTCAGCCTCTGATCTCAGGGTAAGCGTTCTCCAAGGCGGCCTTCAGGACGCGCGACAACGCAAAATTGCCGAGCAGAAACTTGTAGCCAAGTTCCGCACACATGAGTGCGGCCTCAACCGGGACCTGGGATTCATGTCGCATTAGATTCATCCCCCACCATCTGGCCTGTGAAATCCTACCAACTGTCCTGGCTTGACACAATTCACACCTCTTTAACCTGGGGTTACCCCATCTCTGGATCTGTAAACAATTAATTAACTGCAAATGCTCACATTCAAAGCATTGTCTTGCATCTTTGAATTTGCTATATATATGTTTCTGGAACGTACCTCTTCATTCACCTGAGGAAGGGGCAGTGCTCCGAAAGCTAGTGTTTGAAACAAACCTGTTGGACTTTAACCTGGTGTTGCTCACCCCAGTCCAACGCCAGCATCTCCACATCATTGCTTTACAGATCCAGAGAGAAGGATAATCCCAGGTTAAAGAGGTGAGAATTGTCTCAAACCAGGACAGTTGGTAGGATTTCGCAAGCCAAGGCTAGATGGTGGGGGGGTGAATGTAATGCGACAGTTGAGGCCGCACTCATGTGTGCGGAACTTGGCGATAAATTTCTGTTCAGAGATTCTGCGTTGTCGCGCATCCAACGCTGGCATCTCCACATCATAAAATAATTTCATTTGTACGTGCCCCTTCTTTCTGGCGCTTCAAAGACCTGACGCATCAGGTTACCTTTTGGAGTACACTCAGTACTTTGTAGTCAAGCAAGTTTTTCACAATGTTCCCAACAGCTCTCTGGTGAAACTGTTGGAGCAATGTTGGCCTTGGTACTGGGAAAGCTCTTCAACCTGAGGATTTGTATGGGCCAAACACCTAAATAAACTGTTCGGTGTGAAATGTGGAATAGAAGTAGCAAATAACGAATGAGCTACATTGCACACTCTGAAACAATAACATCCTCAGTGTTCATTGCACTCCACTCTCTCAAATATTAGATGAGCGGGCACTAGCCCCGCCCACACCCGGAAGCAAATCAGGAGCCCCGCCTCTACTCTGCGCCCATTGGCGCAGGGATCCTACGGGCGATCGCCACTGCTGTTGTGAGTGGTCATTTGCCTTGTCAATCAGTGAGGTTGCTACATTTCCTGTGTGGCAGAGTGGAGCTGCGTGAGGCTGCTGGAGCTTACTTGCTGAAAGCCATGGTGCGCTTCAAATCCAGGTAATTGTGAATTCTAATTTTTTTTTTGGGTTGGGGAGATAAATAGGTAGGTAGTGATCCTGCTGGAAGATAGAGAGTTGAGCAGATTCCTAACACCAAACATGAGATTAGTTACTCAGGCATGCTTTAACTGGCAAATGTGTAACTTCCCTCAAACAGATAGGAGTCAGGATATTTAAGGGGAAACTGTTACAAAGTCAGACATTTCATTTTATTTGCACAGGGAACATTCAATTAAAGTAATAATTTTAATTGGCAAGTGGAAATTGATTCTATGAATCCAAATTTCGGGAGTTTCAACCCTGTACTCTGGGTGAAAGAGCACATCTTGATGAGCTAGAGCGTTTTTAAAAGATTTTTTATTGGCATTTCCCATATTTATAAACAGTTGTGTGTGTATATATACACATTACATTTTTCTCGCCCGCGCTAATTTCCTTTATTATACAGAGAGGTTTAGTTTGTCCTTCGTTTAACTGCCCTACGTGCATTTCGTTGCCCTCTGGATCGGTCTATGGTTTCTCCCCCATCCCCGCCTCCCTGCCAACCCCCCCCCCCCCCCTGCGGGCTGTGCATCTTTTGGTACCTCATCAACTTGGTGTTTTTAAAAAAAAATAATCTTATTAGGTTACTCCTTGTTGCTGGCCTCAAACAGGTTTTGGAACAGACCGACAAACTGCCTCCAAGTATCCCGGAAGCCTTCCTCTTACCCTCGGGTGGAGGATTAATCCTCTCCAGGTGGAGAAATTCCGAAAGGTCAGCTAGCCAGTCTGCAGCTGTTGGTGGTGCTGCCGATCGCCAGCCAAGCAGGATTCTCCGGCGTGCGATTAGGGAAGCGAAAGCAAGTGCGTTGACCCCCTTCCCCATGTGTAGCTCTGGCTGCTCTGATACCCCGAGGTTTGCCACTATTGGGCATGGCTTCATCCTCACCCCCACAACCTTGGACATTGCCTCGGAGAAGGCTGTCCAGAACCCAGCAAGCTTGGGGCAAGCCCAAAACATGTGGGTGTGGTTTGCCGGGCCCCTCTGGCACCGCTCACATTTGTCCTCCACCTCCGGGAAGAACCTGCTCATTCGGGTTCTGGTCAGGTGCGCTCTGTGCACCACTTTGAGCTGCATTAGGCTTAGCCTTACGCAGGAGGAGGTGGAGTTCACCCTGCTGAGGTGGAGTTCACTACTTCGCTCCAGAGTCCCCATCCTACCTCTCTCCACAGTTCGTCCTCCCATTTTTGTCTGGGCTCGTCCAATGGAGTCCGGGCTTTGTCCAGTAGCTGTCCATATATTTTCCCACATAGCCCCCCCTTCTCGTTGCTTGTGCCTATCAGGTCCTCTAGTTGTGTGGTTTCTGGGGCCCCGGGGTACCCCACTGTCTCTTTGCGGAGGAAGTGTTTTATTTGGAGGCATCTCATTTCCTGTCCTTTTGCTAGCCTCCACTTCCTTGTCAGTTCATCTAGTGTCGCCAGTCTGTGCCCTACGTAGAAGTCCCCGACTGTCAATGTGCCCCCGTCCCGCCTCCATCTTTTGAAGGTGGTATCCAGCATGGCTGGAGGGAATCTGTGATTCCTGCAGATGGGGGCCATAAGGGACATTTTGGTTATCCCAAAGTGCTGTCTCAACTGGGTCGACGTTTTCAGCGAGGCCGCTACCACTGGGCTCGTTATGTATCTTGTTGGGGAGGATGGGAATGCTGCTGTGGCCAGGGCCTGGAGGGTCGTTCCTTTACAGGATGCCTCCTCCATTTGTACCCAATCTGTGTCGGGTTCTTGATGAGCTAGAGCTTTAAGTGTCAGCTCATGTACAATTAAAATGCATGGAAATGTTGAAGCCTCTGAATGGGGAAACAAAATATGTTGGGAATAAGAACAGAATATGTTCAACAGGTCAGGTGACATCTGGGAAGGGTTCACATGCAGATCAGTGGCCTTTCATCGGAACTGGAACGACAGAGCAAGAGTAGGAAGGCAGTGCCGGTGTCCCCTGCGGTCATCTCCCTGCAAAACAGGTATACCATTTTGGATACTGTTGAGGGAGTTGGCTCACCAGGGGAAGGGAGCAGCAGCCAGGTTCATGGCACCGTGGCTGGCTCTGCTGCGCAGCTGGGCAGGAAGAAGAATGGCAGGGCTATAGTGATAGGGGACTCAATCGTAAGGGGAATAGACAGGCGGTTCTGTGGACGCAATCGAGACTCCAGGATGGTATGTTGACTCTCTGGTGTAAGGGTCAAGGATGTCTCGGAACGGCTGCAGGACATTCTGTGGGGTGGGGGGGGGGGGGGGGAGCTGAACAGCCAGCTGGCCTGGTGCACATAGGCACCAATGATATAAATTTTAAAAACGGGGTGAGGTCCTACAAGCTGAATTTAGGGAGTTAGAAGTTAAACTAAAAGGTAGGACCTCAAAGGTAGTAATCTCAGGATTGCTACCAGTGCCACGAGCTAGTCAAAGTAGAAATGTCAGGATAGATGGGATGAATTCGTGGCTCGAGAGATGGTACAAGAGGGATGGATTCAAATTCCTGGGGCATTGGAACCGGTTTTGTGGGAGGTGACACCAGTACAAACCGGACGGTCTGAACCTGGGCAGGAGTGGACCCGATGTCCTACCCGTTGTTTGCCAGTGCTGTTAGGGAGGGTTTAAACTAATGCGGCAGGCGGGTGGGAACCAATGCAGGAAGTCGGGAGGGAAGTAAAACCGGGCCAGAAACCAAAAGCAGTGAGGGGGAAAGTGAAAGACAGAGAAGCCATAGTGAAAAATCAAAAAGGGCCACAGCACAGGGTACAGTGACTGAGGAAAGTGTGAAAAGGGAGGTGGCCAATGCAGGATTGAGGGTGTTGTACTTAAATGCGTGCAGTATAAGGAACAAGGTAAATGAGCTTGTTGCGCACATTGAAATTGGCCGGTACGATGTTGTGGGCATCAGAGACGTGGCTGCAAGGGGATCAGGGCTGGGATCTAAATATCCAAGGATATATGTCCTATCGAAAGGACAGGCAGATGGGCAAAGGGGGCGAAGTTGCATTGTTAGTAAGGAATGAAGTCAAATCGATAGCAAGGAGCGATATAGGATCAGAAGACATAGAATCTCTGTGGGTAGAGTTGAGGAATCGCAAAGGTAAAAAGACCCTGATGGGAGTTGTGTACATGCCCCCTAGCAGTAGTCAGGATGTGGGGCAGAAAATAACTCGGGAGATAGAAAAGGCATGTGAAAAAGGCAATATTACAATAATCATGGGGGACTTCAATATGCAGGTGGACTGGGAAAATCAGGTTGGTAGTGGATCCCAAGGAATGGAATTTGTGGAATGTTTAAGAGATGGTTTTTTTGAGCAGCTTGTGACAGAGCCTACTAGGGAACAGGCAATTCTGGATTTGGTGATGTGGAATGAGGCAGACTTGATTGGGGAACTTGAGGTGAAGGAACCCTAGGGCAGCAGTGACCACAATATGATAGAATTTACCCTGCAGTTTGAGCGGGAGAAGCTGCAGTCAGATGTAACGGTGTTACAATTAAATAAGGGTAATGACAAAGACATGAGGGAGGAGCTGCCCAGAGTTCATTGGAAAAGGAGCCCAGCAGGGAAGACAGTGGAACAGCAATGGCAGGTGTTTTTGAGGGTTATTAGGGAGGCACAACAGAAATTCATCCCAAGGAGGAGGAAACGTGCTAAGGGGAGGACAAGGCATCCATGGCTGATGAGGGATGTCAAGGGCAGCATAAAAGCTAAAGAAAAGACATACAAAGTGGCGAGAATTAGTGGGAAGCTAGAGGATTGGGAAGCCTTTAAAAGCGAGCAGAGGACAACTAAAAAAGCAATAAGGGGAGAGAAGGTGGAAGTATGAGTGCAAACTAGCTAGTAATATAAAGAAAGATAGGAAGAGTTTTTTTCAATATATAAAAGGTAAGAGAGAGGCAAAAGTAGACATTGGACCACTGGAAAATGTGGCTGGAGAAGTAATAATAGGAAACAAAGAAATGGCAGAGGAACTGAATCGTTACTTTGCATCAGTCTTCACGGTGGAAGACACCAGTGGGATGCCAGAGCTCCAGGAGAATCAGGGGGCAGAGGTGAGTGCAGTGACCATTACTAAGGAGAAGGTTCTGGGGAAACTGAAAAGTCTGAAGGTGGATAAATCACCTGGCCCGGATGAACTACACCCCAGGGTCCTAAAAGAGATAGCTGAGGAAATTGTGGAGGCATTGGTGATGATCTTTCAGGAATCACTGGAGACAGGAAGGGTCCCAGAGGACTGGAAAGTGGCTACTGTAACACCGCTGTAAGAAGGAAGGGAGACAGAAGATGGGAAATTATAGACCGGTTAGCCTGACTTCGGTCATTGGTAAGATTTTAGAGTCTGTTATTAAAGATGAGACCGCGAAGCACTTGGAAGCACGTGGTAAAATAGGACTGAGTCAGCACGGTTTTGTCAAAGAGAGGTCATGTCTGACAAATCTGTTCGAGTTCTTTGAGGAGGTAACAAGGAAGTTAGACAAAGGAGAACCAGTGGACGTGATTTATTTAGATTTCCAGAAGGCCTTTGATAAGGTGCCGCGTAGGCGACTGTTAAATAAGCTAAAAGCCCATGGTGTTAAGGGTAAGATCCTGGCATGGATAGAGGATTGGCTGACTGGCAGAAGGCAGAGAGTGGGGATAAAGGGGTCATTTTCAGGATGGCAGCCGATGACTAGTGTTGTGCCTCGGGGGTCTGTGCTGAGACCACAACTTTTCACAATATACATTAATGATCTGGAAGAAGGAACTGAAGGCACTGTTGCTAAGTTTGCAGATGATACAAAGATCTGTAGAGGGACGGGTAGTATTGATGAGGCAAAGGGGCTGCCGAAGGATTTGGACAAGCTAGGAGAGTGGGCAAAGAAGTGCCAAATGAAATACGGCAAATGAAATACAATGTGAAAAGTGTGAGGTTATGCACTTTGGAAGGAGGAATTTAGGCATAGATTACTTTCTAAATGGGGACATGCTTAGAAAATGAGAAGCACAAAGGGACTTGGGAATCCTTGTTCACGATTCTCTGAAGGTTAATGTGCAGGGTCAGTCAGCAGTTAAGAAGGCAAATGCAATGTTAGCATTAGTGTCAAGAGGGCTAGAATACAAGACCAGGGATATACTTCTGAGGCTGTACGAGGCTCTGGTCAGACCCAATTGGAATATTGTGAGCAGTTTTGGGCCCTGTATCTAAGGAAGGATGTGCTGGCCTTGGAAAGGGTCCAGAGGAGGTTCACAAGAATGATCCCTGGAATGAAGAACTTGTCGTATGAGGAACGGTTGAGGACTCTGGGTCTGTACTCGTTGGAGTTCTAAAGAATGAGGGGGGATCTAATTGAAATTTACAGGATACTGCGAGGCCTTGATAGAGTGGACGTGGAGAGGATGTTTCCACTTGTCGGAAAAACTAGAACCAGAGGACACCTTCTCAGACTAAAGGGACGATCAAGAGATGAGGAGGAATTTCTTCAGCCAGAGGGTGGTGAATCTGTGGAACTCTATGCCCCAAAAGGCTGTGGAGGCCAATTCACTGAGTGTCTTTAAGACAGAGATAGATAGGTTCTTGATTTAATAAGGGGATCAGGAGTTCTGGGGAGAAGGCAGGAGAATGGGGATGAGAAAATATCAGCCATGATTGAATGGTGGAGCAGACCCGATGGGCCGAGTGGCCTATTTCTGCTCCTACGTCTTATGGTCAGGGTTGTTTTAACCTCTCACCTCCTTGTCTCAAAAGCCTAAGGACAAACAATTTAAAACCTCAATGATATTTTAGAATGTATTTGTTGGAGTTGGGGAGGTGATGGTCCAGGCCATAAAATGTGGGAGCAGAAGTAGGCCATTCGGCCCATCGAGTCTTTCCACCATTCAATGAGATCATGACTGATCTGATATAATCCTCAACTCCCCATTCCTGTCTTCTCCCCATAACCCTTGTTTCCCTTACTTATTTTTACAAAAATCTGTCAATCTCCGCCTTGAAGATACTTAACGACCCAGCCTCTACAGCTCTCTGCGGTAATGAATTCCACAGATTTACTACCCTCGGAGAAGAAATTCCTTCTCATCTCTGTTTTGAGTGGGGTGGCCTCTTACTCTGAGATTATGCCCCCTGGTCCTAGACTCTCCCACAACATCCATGAGAATCCTACATGTCTCATTTTAAGGTTGCATCTCATTCTTCTAAACTCCACTGAGTATAGGCCCAATCCATTCAACCTCTCCTCATAAGAAAATCCCTCCGTACCTGGGATCAACCTAGTGAACCTATTCTGGACTGGCTCCAATGTCAGTACACTTTCCTTCGAGAAGGGGACCAAAACTGTCCACAGTGGTGAGGTCACGGAACTAGTAATCTAGAGTCCCAGGCTAATGTTCTAGTCTAGGGACATGGGTTCATATCCTGCCTTGGCTGATGGTGGAATTTGAATTCAGTTAGTAAAAGCTGGACTATTAAACTAGTTCCAGAGTTAGTGACCATTAAACTACCATTGGTTGTTGTAAATCTACCATCCTTGCCTGGTCTGGCCTTACCTAGTCTGACCTACGTGTGACTCCAAGACCACAGAAATGTGATTGTTTCTGAACTGCCCTCTGAAATCGCCTAGCTCTATTCAAAGGCAATTAGGGCCTTGCTAATGATGCCCACATCCCACGAAAAATAAAAAAACAGCTTAATGAATATATGATTATTTTGTTTTCTATTATTGCCAATGTGTCTTCGTGCATTGTACAAATCCAAATAAGGGCTGATTTTAAAGGAAGAAGGTGAGAACAATGCAGATTGCAACTGCAATCTTCCCGGAGCAGTTCTGGGCCCAACATCATTGAATATGTTGGCTTAGGATGGAGCACATCATAGATTGACCAGAATGGTAACTGGATTCTTGGGGGTGAAATTATATGGGGAAATTGTATTCACTAGGGATGGAGGGTGGAATTTAATGGGAAAAGTTCTAAGTTCATTTTGTGGCAGGTTTTTCAGGGAGTTTCCCGCTGGCTCTGCGGTAAGTTCCCCTCCGCTATTCAATGACACTTGAGTCACTTTTTGGGGCCCTGGGAAGTTTCTCACCGGTTCAGCCCACTTTGTTTTCAGCACTAGGGAACAGAACTCCAAGATTTGGCCACCATTTTGAAAGGGTGCTCCGATCTCTAAGTGAGCTTGTGGCAATGCCCACCCATGGGCATTACCTCAAACCCCCCCCCCCTCCAAAAGTGAGGACACCGAGCTATGAGGTCCCTGGGCCCTTCCCCCTATTCAGGACCCCCACACCCCCTTCCAAGCCCCCCATCACCCTCCCCCAATGTACCAGAGGCCCCTACTTACCTACCATGCACCCCCCACCCTTCAAACCCCTCCTTTCATGAGCAAGGCCCCCCTTGGGCCCCACCCCTTGGTGGTGCTACCCTGGCACCTGGGCACCCTTACACTGCCAGTGCCCCTGTAGCTTGGCAGTACCACCTGGGCACCTTGGCAGAGCTAGGGTGGCAGTGCCATGGTGCCCACGTTCCAGGAGGAGGGCCAAGGAGCCATCCTGTACTATCTCTGAACCAGGAGACACCCCCACCCCGGTGCCATTCCACCTGGTCCACATTTGTGTGGACCAGTGCTGAACAGCGCACGGCTGCAGCCTCGCTGGGGAGGCTGGTAGATCCCGGGTAAGTGCGCCTCAGTAGGTTTAAAATCTACTCAGGTGTGCGCCGTTTGGTCACTCCCATTTTGGGCATGATTCCGATTCTGACACCTCGCAGGACTTTGGTAGATCCCATGAGGAGCGAAGGCTGCCGGGAAGCCCGTGAGAGGCCTCTCCCAGGATCTACCGACTGCGTTGTGCTCTCACTCGAGTGCAACGCGGCCGTACTCTCTGGCATTTAGAAGGTTATGGGGGGGATTTGGTTGAAGTTGTCAGGATGATTATGGGAACAAATAGGATAGATAGAGACTATTTTCACGGTTGGGGAATCCGGGACACATAGTGAACCCAGATCAATGTCACTAGACGTCCGATTTTAATTGACTTCAAACTGGGATTTGAACCAGGTTGCAGAAGCATTATCTTGGGCCTCTGAATTACAGACCAGTGACATTCCACCAAGCCACCACCGCCCATAGCAAAAACAGCTGCTGTATGAAGTTTGTGTGAGACAGTACAGAGTGTCTGAAGTGTCCCAAGTAAATTTGTGGCATTTCTCCACATGCAGGTACCTCCTATGCGAGATTGTGTTCGAGAACCCACTGTCCCGGCAGTGTATTGAGGAGAAGAACATCTATAAAACAGTTAAAGATGCAATCGTTCGCGCGCATGGTGACTTTGGGTTTGGCTGTTGCTCCTTGTCTCTGGCAGGTTTGTAATGGAAGGTCCACAATAATTAAATTATAATAATCTTTAGTATTGTCACAAGTAGGCTTACATTAACACTGTAATGAAAGTACTGTGAAAAGCTCCTAATCGCCACATTCTGGCGCCTGTTTGGGTACACGGAAGGAGAAATCAGAATGTCCAATTCACCTAACAGCATGTCTTTCGGGACTTGTGGGAAGAAACTGGAGCATCCGAGGAAACCCACACAGACACCGGGAAAACGTGCAGACTCCGCCCTGACAGTGACCCAAGCCGGGAATCGAACCTGGGACTCTGGAGCTGTGAAGCAACAGTGCTAACCACTGTGCTATAAATTGAATGTCTTAGTTGGGAGCACTGAATTGAGCTGGTGTGTCATTGTAAAATTAACTGAAGAGGTTGCATCCTTGTTCAGTTATCCTAGACCAGGGGTTAGTTGGACTTTTTTTCTGTATCTTGTGTTTGGCTTGTGTTGCAATCCCCAGTTTGTACAGTCTTATTTGTTCTCCAGCAGGGCTGCAACCAGTGTTCCAATTTTCCAGAGCTCATGGGTGGGAATGAGAGATTCAATCAGAGTTCTCTTTCCTGATCACTGAAGGCTGCTAGAAACTGCATGATGTAAACACCATGGAACAAAATGAACCTTGACTCAGATACAGTTTTCTTCCTGGAGAAAATTGAGAGGAAGAACTTTTGCCACAGTCTCAGCGGACCATAGGCTGCTTTCCCCTTTGAGAGAGGGCTGACTTGCAGTGATTTAACCTGAGGGTCACCACACCTCAGCTGAGTGCCAAGGTTGCCACCGCTTGGAGAACCCCTGCAAGGACCCTCGCAAGGCAGACTTTATCTTCTCCAGCCTGAGAAACCCCGCCATGTCGTTGACCCAAGCCTCTACGCTTGGGGGCTTCGCGTCCCTCCACATTAACAAGAGCCTTCTCCGGGCTACCAAGGAGGCAAAGGCCAGAACTCCGGCCTCTTTCGACTCCTGCACTCCCAGATCGTCCGATTTCCCCAAATATCGCTATCCCCCAGCTCGGTTTTACCCGAGTATCCAAGACCTTGGACATAGCCTTTGCAAAGCCCCTCCAAAGCCCCGCAAGCGCCGGGCACGCCCAGAACATATGGGCGTGGTTTGCTGGGCTCCCCGAACATCTCTCACGCCTGTCCTCCACCCCAAAAAACTTACTCATTCTCGCCCCTGTCATATGCGCCCGGTGCACCACCTTAAACTGAATCAGGCTAAGCCTGGCGCAAGATGAGGAGGAATTGTATCTGCCCAGGGTGTCAGCCCACAGGCCCTCACCCAGCTCCTCCTCCCACTTTTCCTTCAGCTCCTCCACCGAGGCCTCCTCCGCCTCCTGCAGCTGCTGGTATATCTCCGAGACCTTACCCTCTCCGACCCACACGCCCAAAATCACCCTGTCCTGTATCCTCCGGGCAGGCAGCAGGGGGAATTCCCCTACCTGCCTCCTCACGAACACCCGAACCTGCATTTCCCGGGGGTAACCCAAATTTCTCCTCCAGCGCCCTCAAACTGGCAAAAGCCCCGTCGATGTATAAATCCCCATCCTTTTAATTCACGCCCAGTGCCAGCTTAGGAACCCACCATCTGTACTACCTGGAACGAACCTATGGTTGTTCCGTATCTGGGACCAGACTGAGGCCCCTACCTCCCCCCTGTGCCGTCTCCATTGCCCCCAAATCCTCAATGTTGCCGCCGCCACCGGGCTCGTGGTATACCGCGTCGGCGGAAGCGGCAACATTACCGTCACCAGGGCCACAGGCTAGTACCTACACAGGACACCGCCTCTAGTCTTTTCCACGCCGCCCCTTCTCCCTCCATTACCCGTTTCCGAATCATCGACACGTTTGCTGCCCAGTAGTAGCTGCACAGGTTCGGCAGCGCCTTAGGGATAAGAATAGGCTGGCACTGAAACACGAAGAAGAACCTAGGGAGGACTGTCATCTACACCCTGCCCGCCAGGGAGAGTTGCAGCATGTCCCACCTCCTGAAGTCCTCCTCCATCTGGTCCACCAACCGTGCCAGATTGAGCTTATGCAAGACCCCCCAACTCTTGGCCACCTGGATACCCAAATACCGAAAACCCCTCTCCACCATCTTAAGCGGCAGCTCCTCCACCCTCTTTTCCTGGTCTCTCGCATGCACCACCAAGAGCTCGCTCTTCCCAACGTTGAGCTTGTATCCCGAGAAGTCTCCAAACTCCCTAAGGGTCTGCATGACCTCCCCCAATCCCCTCCACCGGATCCGCAATGTTCAGCAGCAGGTCATCCGCGTACAGTGAGACCCGGTGCTCCTCTTCTCCCCCCCCCCCCCCCCCCGACCAACTCCCACAGCGCCATGGCCAACGGCTCATTCGCCAGGGCAAACAGCAGGGGGAACAGGGGGCACCCCTGCCTTGTTCCACGGTAGCCTAAAGTACTCTGACCTCAGCCGGTTCGTCGATACACTCGCCACCGGAGCCTGGTACAACAATTTAACCCACCCTATGAACCCCTCCCACAACCCAAACCTGCCACCACTTCTGCCTCACCACCCCCCCCCACCCCTCCGAGGGCATCATAACCACATTCGGGAGCCTCCACACATTTGCATTCAGCTGCCTGCCCTTCACAAACCCCATGAGACCCTCATGTATTACTCCCGGGACACAATCCTCAATCCTAGTGGCCAGGACCTTCGCCAACAACTTGGCATTCACACTGAGGAGCAAAATCGGCCTATACGAGCCACACTGCAGCAGGTACCTGTCCCGCTTGAGGAGATCAGAGCCTGCGACATCGTCGGGGGAAGAATTCCTTTCTCTTTCGCCTCGTTAAAGGTTCTCAACAGCAACGGACCCAACAATTCCGAGAACTTCCTGCAGAACTCAACCGGGAACCCATCCGGTCCCGGGGCATTGCCCGCCTGCATGCTCCCCAACCCCTTAACCAGCTCCTCCATCCCGACTGGGTCCCCCAAACCTTCTACCTGCCCCTCCTCCACCCTCTGAAACCTCAATTGGTCCAGGAACTGCCGCATTCTCTTTCCCCGGCCCCTCCGGGGGTTCTGATTTGTACAAGTTCCCACAGAAGTCCCTAAAGACCTCATTTATTTTGGCTGGACTCCGCGCCGTGTTTCCCCCCGCCCCCCCCCCCCTGATTCCCCCAATTTCCCTAGCCGCCTCCTTCCTTCACAGCTGGTGCGCCAGCATCCAACTCGCCTTCTCCCCATACTCGTATGCTGCACCCTGTACCCTCCTCCACTGGGCCTCAGCTTTCCCCGTGGTCAGCAAGTCAAACTCCGTTTGGAGGCTCCGGCGCTCCCTCAGCAGCCCCTCTTCGGGGGATTCCGCGTATTTCCTATCCACCCTCAGTATCTCCCCCACCAATCTCTCCCTCTCCGTCCTCCCCTTCTTTTCTCTCTGAACCCTGATTGAAATTAGCTCTCCTCTGACCACCGCTTTCAACGCCTCCCAGACTACACTCACCGGCACCTCCCCGTTGTCATTGGCCTCCATATACCTTTGAATGCACCCCTGAACCCGCCCACCGATCTCCTCATCTGCCAGCAGTCCCACATCCATGCGCCACAGCGGGCACTGGCCCCTCTCTTTCCCCCAACTCCAGCTCCACCCAGTGCGGGGCATGATCCAAAATCGCAATGGCCGAATACTCCGCCCCCTCCACTCTGGATCAGCACCCTGCTCACCACGAAAAAGTCTGTCCGTGAGTAGGCCTTGTGCACGTGGGAGAAGAAGGTGAACTCCCTCGCCACTGGCCTAGCAAACCTCCACGGATCCACCCCCCCCATCTGATCCATAAACCCCCTCAGAACATTGGCCGCAGCCGGCCTCTTACCCGACCTCGACCTAGACCGATCCAGTGCCGGGTCCAGTACCGTGTTAAAGGCCCCCCCCCCCCCCCCATTATCAGATTTCCTGCCTCCAGATCCGGGATCCGGCTTAACATCCGCTTCATGAACACTGCATCGACCCAATTTGGGGCATATACATTCACCAACACCACCCGGGCCCCCTGCAGCCTACCACTCACCATCACATATCGGCCCCCCTTATCCGCCACAATACCCGTCGCCTCAAATGTCGCCCGCTTGCTCACCAAGATTGCGACCCCCCCCCCCTGTTCTTCGCGTCCAGCCCAGAATGAAAGACCTGCCCCACCCATCCCTTCCTCAGCCTGGTCTGACCCATAGCCTTCAGGTGCGTCTCCTGTAACATGGCTACGTCTGCCTTTAGTCCCTTTAAGTGCGCAAACACCCGGGCCCTCTTGACCGGCCCATTCAAGCCTCTCACGTTCCACGTGATCAGCCGGATCGGGGGACTACCCCCCCCTTGCCGACTAGCCATCTCTTTTAGGCCAACCACGTGCCCACGCCTCCCGCACTCTCCAGCCCCCCAGGCTGAGGCTCCCCGCCCCGACTCCCTCTTACCTCCAACTCCCCCCTCAGTCGGTACAGCAGCAACCCAGTTCTCTTTCCCCCCCCCTCCGGCCTCTGCCCCGATCATCCTGTTGGATTCCCCCTCAAAGTCGTCCCCCCCCCCCCACCATAGTGGGGTGGTCGAAATCCCCCCCCCTCCACTCCCCCTGCAAACCAATGTGTACTCCAATCCAGTATCGCCCCTCACGTCAGGCCCCACCCCCTGTAGCGCAGCTCCTTTCTCCTGCAACCTCGCCCCATTCCCCAAAGGCCCAGGGCCTCTGGCCCACACTCCCGCCACCCCCCACCCATCGAACGCGGGGAACAACCCCTCCCAAACTAGCACACATATACAGAGAAAACACAAATACTGCCCCCTCCCACTCCCCAACATCCCCCATAGCATGCTACAAACCACTAATTTGAGTCCAGCTTCTCATTTTTGATAAAGGTCCACGCCTCGTCCGGCGTATCAAAGTAGTGGTGTCGGTCCTGATACGTGACCCACAGCCGCGCTGGCTGCAACAGCCCGAACTTCACCCCCTTTCCGTGGAGAACCGCCTTGGGCCGGTTGAATCCTGCCCTCTTCTTGGCCAGCTCTGCACTCCAGTCCTGGTAAATGTGGATTTCAGCATTCTCCCACCTGCTGATCCGCTCCTTCTTCGCCCACCTCAAGACACACTCCCTGTCGGTGAAACCTCACCACCACAGCCCTCGGCAGCTCATTCGCCCTCTGCCTCCTCGCCAGGACTCTGTGCGCCCCATCCAGCTCCAGGGGCCTCGGGAAGGCTCCTGCGCCCATCAGCATCGTAGCCACATACACCCCAGCATCCGACCTCTCCACACCTTCAGGGAGACCCAGAATCCGCAGATTCTTCCTCCTCGACCTGTTCTCCAGATCCTCTAATTTCTCCTGCCATTTTTTATGCTGCGCCTCCATTTTCACCGCCAGGCCCAGGATCTCGTCCTCGTTATCAGAGGCCTTCTGCTGCACCTCCTTAATCGCCGTCCCCTGCATTCTCTGGGATTAGAGAACCCTGCCCAGTGTTTTTCTTTTCATTTTCTATGACCACTTCCCATTTCTTAGTTTCAAAAATTGAGGAGATGGAAGGCTGTTTGACTCCAGCCCAATCATATGATGAAGCCTCCAGGAATGTGGCTAACCAGAATTTGTAACCCCAGTGTTGCCTGAGGATTAGAGGAGCGCCTCGAAGATTGAATCCATTAACCTTTAGTGACTGTTTAACAGTAGTTTATTGAAACTCCCTCTAATTATTCACCTCACCCGGCAAATGTGAGGTGCCACCAATGTTTAAATTATTGGCTGGGAGCCACAGTCAACACTCCAGGGAGGCAGTGGCGTAGTGGTATTGTCGCTGTATTAGTAATCCAGAGACCTGCTCTGGAGACCTGGGTTCAAATCCCATCATCGTGGCAGATGGTGAAATATGAATTCGGTAAAAAATCTGGAATTAATGAAACCATTGTCATAGAAGTCATAGAATTTAGTGCAGAAGGAGGCCATTCAGCCCATTGAGTCTGCACCAGCCCTTACAAAGAGCACCCTACTCAAGCCTACGTACCTACCCTATCCCAGTAACCCCCACTTATCCTTTTTGGACACTAAGAGCAATTTAGCATGGCCAATCCACCTAACCCGCACATCTGTGGGAGGAAACCGGAGCACCGGAGGAAACCCACGCAGACATGGGGAGAACGTGCAGACTCCGCACAGACAATGATCCAAGCCGGGAATCGAACCTGGGACCCTGGAGCTGTGAAGCAGCTGTGCTACCCACTATGCTACCGTGCTGTCCTGTCGATTGTTGTAAAACTCCATCTGGTTCACTAATGCACTTTAGGGAAGGAAACATGTCCTTACATGGCCTTTAAGTTTAATAAATTAAAAATATATATATAGACATGTTTTCTGATCACCAATAGAGAACTATCCTCATCCACATCCATATTCATACTGTATGAAACATTAGTGTTATATTTTTCATGTTCCATTCGTATAAATCCTGTAATGTGATTTTTTTTTTAAAATTATGCATTCAGTATCTGCAGTAATGCAGATCTGTCCTCAATGACACCCTCCTTTGACTTGTGTCCATGACACGTCTATCTCTCCTTAGCTCCAACCTATCCCTAACCTTCTATTCTGCCCCACCTCCTCCACCCTCCTTTCCAACTATGTAGTTCCTTACATTTCTAACTCTCTTCAGTTCTGTAGAAGTCACATGGACTAGACATTAACTCTATTTCGCTATACAGATGCTACCAGACCTGCTGAGTTTATTCAGCATTTTCTGTTTTATTTATCTGCAGTAATGTAGTTGAGTTTAGGGATTTGAAGAGGAAACCTTTCCTGGCTATGTCACAAGCCTTCTCATATTCTGCCGCTTCCCAAACTCAAAAGGTTAAACATCCTGTCAGACTGTGACCTACCCTACACTAAAAAGCAAGGAGTGAAATTATTAAACATTTAGGGGGCGATTCTCCAAAATGGAGACTAAGTGTTCGCGCCGTTGGTGCGAAACGGGCACAGGGACGACTGATTCTGTCCCCCACAGGGGGTCAGCACGGCGCTGGAGCGGTTCCCTTCCTGGCGCCAAGCCAACCTGCGCATGCGTGGGGGACTTCTTCAGCGCACCGGCCCTGACGCAACATGGCGTGGGGGTTCAGGGGCCGGCCGCGCAACAAAGTAGGCCCGGGGGGGGGGGCGGAAAGAGGCCAGCCCGCCGATTGGTGGGCGCTGATCGCGTGCCAGACCCCATCGGAGGCCCCCTCCCCGGTACCCCCGACGCTTCGCGCAGAGTTCCCGCCGGCAACGACCAGGGGTGAACGGCGCTGGCGGGACTCTTCGGCCTGCACTGCATCAAACGCACCGGCGCAAATGGCGGCGATTCGCCACACCTCGGAGAATCGTGCGCCAGCATCGGGATGTCGTGGCGCAGTTGTGGCAGGGCTCGGGGAATCGCGCCCTGTATACTTCTTTTGCCAGAATGGTTCATTGGCAGAACACATCCAACAACTCTCAGTATCATTTATGATTTTGAGAATAACTCTACCACTGATTGGTCAAGTCAGCTTCATCTTGTCATTCAACGTTATGTCTATTTTTGTATTTTTCTAAAAAGCTATTATTCTGAATATAGCACACAAATGGGTGCACAATGTGAATCCTGTTCCTTAAATACCAGGCGTATGGAATTTTAGTTTCATGAGACGAGAGAAACTGGAAGGGAGGTTTAAGAGGTGTTCTAAATTCTGGGGGGTTTTGATAAGAATAAATAAGGGGCAATTGTTTCCACCTGAGGGTAACCAAAGGGAACTAATTTAAGATGTATTACCACACTCCAGAGGGAAGATGAGGGTAATTTATTTTTCAGTACAGAAGATTGCTGTTTTCTGGAATACTGTCCAAAAGGCTGGTGGAAGCAGATTAAATTGTAACATTAAAAAGATTGTTAGATACACTTTCAGGGCTTATAGTGAAAGATCAGTAGTGTGGAACTAATTAGAGCACAATGGACTGAATGGCCTCTGTGCTCTATAATTCTATATGGGCGGCACAGTAACAGTGGTTAGCACTGTTGCTTCATAGCACCAGGGTCCCAGGTTCGATTCCTGGCTTGGGTCAGTGTCTGTGCGGAGTCTGCACGTTCTCTCCATGTCTGCGTGGGTTTCCTCCCACAAGTCCCGAAAGATGTGCTGTTAGGTAATTTGGACATTCTGAATTCTCCCTCTCCCTCAAGTGTACCCGAACAGGCGTCGGGAGTGTGGCGACTCGGGTTTTTTCACATTAACTTCATTGCAGTGTTAATGTAAGCCTACTTGTGACAAAGATTATTATTATACTGTGTAACAATGCAAATGCTTTAGAAGTGTTTTTCAAACTTTTTTTCCGGGGACCTATTTTTACAAACTGGCCAACCTTCGGGACCCAACCCGGCCGACCTTCGCAGCCCACACCGGCCGACCTTCGCTGCCCACGCTGGCTGACCTGCGCAATTCACCATTTTCTCTTACCTTGTTTGTTGTTGACAAAAATGGAGGAAATAGTTTTGGGTCCCTTTGGCCCCCCAACTTTAAAAACAAAACGCTGCGACCATATAAAAAAATATGCGACCGCACTGCGCATGCATGCCTGATCATCGGTGCGCATGCGCATAGTTCACCAATCATCGGGCACGCAGGCAGTGCGGCCAAATTTTAAAAATCTGTTTCTGACCATTCTGAAGGCAGCTGGCATTATTAAAAGCCGGCTGTTGCGTGCGTATTTGCGTGATCGGGAGCACCGCGACGGACAGCTCCGCGACCCACCCACGGGTCGCGACCCCGAGTTTGACAATGCCTGCTCTAGAATTTAACATTCTTATTTGATTATATAGATGGGCTTCTTTTTCTTTTAATATGTACAAAAGTCAACTTGTATTTCAGCCAGTTTTTGTTCTTGGGTTGAGAGGCAAGATTAAGATTAAGGCAAGCATAGATACTGCTTGGAACTATTTATTTTATTCCGACTGCCTTGAACCCTAAAAGGACCAGTACAAAAATACACAAAGGACAATATCATTTCCATAAGTAACGGTGTGTTGATTTACAACCCTGTTTTCTTTCTCCCCCTCTCTCAGTCAAGTACCTAAATGCCTACACAGGAATCATCTTGTTGCGGTGTCGAAAAGACTTCTACCGAGTGCTGTGGTCAGCCCTGCCATTTATCACCTTCCTGGAGAACAAGAACCAGAAATACCCATGTTTCTTTAACACATTGCATGTGGGAGGTAAGAATGCTAGAACTTTTTTGATCCAGGATTGGCCATTGAACCATTGCACATGTCCCAGGTACAAGCTCGTCCACAAGTTTTATCTTGTGTTGATCTGCTTTTTCCCCACCTTTTCTGTCTTTTTAAATCCCTATATTATTGATGTTTATTTACTTTGAAAAGAACAATGTTAATTATGATGAATTTTGGTCCTTTTTGAGGTACTATCCGAACCTGCCAGAAGTTCCTCATCCAGTATAACCGCAAGCAGTTGCTGCTCCTCCTGAAAGACTGCAAAACCAAAGGTGAGGAAATTTAACTTTTTCACAGAATCATAGAATACAGTGCAGAAGAATGCCTTTGGCCCATTGAGTATGCATCGACCCATGAAAGACACCTGACCTGTCTATCTAATCCCATTTGCCAGCACTTGGTTCATAGTCTTGGAATGTTATGACGTGCCAAGTGCTCATCCAGGTCTTTCTAAAGGATGAGGTAACTCGCCTCTATCACCCTCCCAGGCAGTGATTCTAGACCATCACCCCCTCTGGGTAAAAAGGTTTTCCTCAAATACCGCTTAAACCTCCTGCCCCTCACCTTGAACTTGTGCCCTGACACTTCAAGGGGAACAGCTGCTCCCTCTCCATGCCCCTCATAATCTTGATGTGGAGATGCCAGCGTTGGATTGAGGTGAGCACAGTAAGAAGTCTTACAACACCAGGTTAAATTCCAACGGGTTTGTTTCAATGAAACCATTGAAACAAGCCTGTTGGACTTTAACCTGGTGTTGTAAGACTTCTTGCTATCCTCATAATCTTGTACACCACAATCAGGTCACCCCTCTGTCTTCTCTGCTCCAGCGAAAACAACCCAAGCCTATCCAACCTCTCTTCATAACTTAAATGTTCCATCCCAGGCAACATTCTGGTGAGTCGCCTCTGCAGCCCCTCCACTGCAATTACATCCTTCCTATAATGTGGAGTCCAGAATTGCACACAGAGCTCCAGCTGTGGCCTCGCCAAGATTCTATACAACTCCAACATGACCTCCCTGATTTTGTAATCTATGCCTCAATTGATAACGGCAAGTGTCCCATATGCCCTTTTCACCACTCTATTAACCTGCCTTCAGAAATCGGTGGACAAACACTCCACGGTCCCTTTATTCCTCAGAACTTCCCTGTCTCAGGCCATTCATTGAATACTTTCTTGAGTTGGTATTTTCAGAGGCTCCACCACTTTCAAAAAAAGCTTGGTTTTCTTTTAAGTGCTGTGATATGTCTGGGAACTGTTTACAGGATACCTTCTGGTGCATATGCTATTGAATCAGCACAGAACTAAAGTAAGCTAAATAATCTCTGCTAACCCCACCCAATAATTTGGCTGTTTGTGAGCAGCAGTGTTAATAAATCAGCCAGAGTTCCTTCAGAATTAAATGAGCACGGTGGCGGAGTGGTTAGCACTGCTGCCCCTCAGTACCGAGGACTTGGGTTTGGTCCCAGATCACTGTCCGTGTGGTTTGCATTCTCCCCATGTCTGCAATGATCTCACCCCCACAACCCAAAGATGTGCAGGTAGGTGGATTGACCCTGCTAAATTGCCCCTTAATTGGAAAAAAAACTGGGCACTTTAAATTAAATTGGGGCAGCACGGTAGCACTGTGGATAGCACAATTGCTTCACAGCTCCAGGGTCCCAGGTTTGATTCCCGGCTTGGGTCACTGTCTGTGCGGAGTCTGCACATTCTCCCCGTGTGTGCGTGGGTTTCCTCCGGGAGCTCCAGTTTCCTCCCACAGTCCAAAGATGTGCAAGTTAGGTGGATTGGCTATGCTAAATTGCCCATAGTGTCCAAAATTGTCCTTAATATTGGGTGGGGTTACTGGGTTATGGAGATAGGCTGGAGGTGTGGACCTTGGGTGGGGTGCTCTTTCTAAGAGCCGGTGCAGACACGATGGGCCGAATGGCCTCCTTCTGCACTGTAAATTCTATGAAATGAGGTGTATAGCAACAGTGCTAACCACTGTGCTACCCAGACTCCAGACCCACAGCAATGTGGGTGACTCTTAACTGCCCCCCCCTCAAGGGCAATGAGGGGTGGCAATAAATGCTGGCCCAGCCAGCAACACCTACATCCCATGAACACATTTTTTTAAAATTGTCACTTCTGCTTGCTGCAGAGAAACTGTACAAAAATCAAAAACAGCTCGAGGAGTGAAGGATAAAATTGTAGACAGGAGAAAGAGCTCCAAGGTGGATGACTGTAATGAAATGTATATTTTTGACCCATCCAAACAGGTGTTGTGTCCTTAACCTTTGTTAATTCCTTTCAGGGGAAAGGGAATCTGTTGAAAGATCTGTCTTGAGTTGTTCACTAAAGGAATTGGAGGGCGATCGCTCATAGTACAGATGAAGAACTGGAGGGATCAGGCTGATTAAATGTCTTCTGAAAATAAATCGCCGGGTAACATTGAAGAACTGCACTGGAAATGTTTCCACCTACCTCCCCTGTACAATTTAACGGTGTAATCTTCAGCTCTGATTTATTGAGCTCACACATATAAACAGGTGCAAAGGGCAGCATCCCCAACTATTGCACAATTCCCATTTTTCATTACAAGACTGTCTTGGAATGTGGCCATTCCAGTCCAACAGTCCTTGCCAATAAGGGACATCAATAAAAGTGAGTGCAGCACACCATTGTTGGTATTGGATGCTGATCCCAAGGAGCAGAATCCCATCCAGGAATGTGGAATTCAAGCAGCGGTCTGCAGGCTGGAACAACTACAAGTGCTTTAGCTTCCCATAAATGATATTTTTTTTAATGGCTGTTACAAAACTTTGTTGGAGCTGACAGGGTCATGGCAGGAAAATTTATTTTTTTATTGGGGGGGGGGGGGGGGGGGGTCATAATCACTGATTCATAAAATATAAATGCAATGGATTGTAAGTATAGTTACCTACAGCATATTGCAGTTTCATGAATTTGCTGCTGCCTAGTGTACAAATTATTGGATTTAAACAGCTACAAAATAAGTGATAATTTAATTTGACCATTAAGCCTGTAAATTTATGAATTGTGACATTGTGGTAAATAAGAACTAGGAGTAGGCCATCTGGCCCCTTGAGCCTGCTCCGGTTTTCAATGAGATCATGGCTGATCTTTTGTGGACTCAGCTCCACTTTCCAGCCCGAACACCATAACTTTTAATCCCTTTATTCTTCAAAAAACTATCTTCATCTTAAAAGCATTTAATGAAGGAGCCTCTACTGCTTCACTGGGCAAGGAATTCCATAGATTTACAACCCTTTGGGTGAGGAAGTTCCTCCTAAACTTAGTCCTAAATCTACTTCCCCTTATTTTGAGGCTTTGCCTCCTAGTTCTGCTTTCACCTGCCAGTGGAAACAACCTGCCCGCATCTATCCTACCTATTCCCTTCATAATTTTATGTTTCTAGAAGATCACACCCTCATCCTTCTAAATTCCAACAAGTACAGTCCCAGTCTACTCAACCTCTCCTCTTAATCCAACCCCTTCAGCTCTGGGATTAACCTAGTGAATCTCCTCTGCACACCCTCCAGTGCCAGTAAGTCCTTTCTCAAGTAAGACGACCAAAACTGAACACAATACTCCAGGTGTGGCCTCACTAATACCTTATACAATTGCAGCATAACCTCCCTAGTCTTAAACTCCATCCTTCCAGCAATGAAGGACAAAATTCCATTTGCCGCCTTAATCACCTGTAAACCAACTTTTTGCGACTCATGCACTAGCGCACCCAGGTCTCTCTGCACAGCAGCCTGTTTTAATATTTTATCATTTAAATAATCCCTTTTACTGTTATTCCTACCAAAATGGATAACCTCACATTTGTCAACATTGTATTCCATTTGCCAGACCCTAGACCATTCACTTTGCCTATCCAAATCCCTCTGCAGACTTCCAGTATCCTCTGCACTTTTTGCTTTACCACTCATCTGTGTCGTCTGCAAACTTGGACACATTGTCCTTGGTCCTCAACTCCAAATCATCTATGTAAATTGTGAACAATTGTGGGCCCAACACTGATCCCGGAGGGACACCACTAGCTACTGATTGCCAACCAGAGAAACGCCCATTAATCACCACTCTTTGCTTTCTATTAATTAACCAATCCTCTATCTATGCTACTACTTTCCCCTTAATGCCATGCATCTTTATCTTATGCATCAACTTTTTTTGTGGCACCTTGTCAAAGGCTTTCTGGAAATCCAGATATACCACATCCATTGGCTCCCCATTATCTAACGCACTGGTAATGTCCTCAAAAAATTCCACTAGTTAGGCACAACCTGCCCTTTATGAACCCATGCTGCATCTGCCCAATGGGACAATTTCCATCCCGATGCCTCGCTATTTCTTCCTTGAGGATAGATTCCAGCATCTTCCCTACTACCGAAGTTAAGCTCACTGGCCTATAATTACCCACTTTCTGCCTACCTCCTTTTTTTTTTTTTTTTTAAAAGTGGTGTCACGTTTGCTCATTTCCAATCCGCCAGGACCACCCCAGAGTCTAGTGAATTTTGGTAAATTATTACTAGTGCATTTGCAATTTCCCTAGCCATCTCTTTTAGCACTCTGGGATGCATTCCATCAGGGCCAGGAGACTTGTCTACCTTTAGCCCCATTAGCTTGCCCATCACTACCTCCTTAGTGACAACAATCCTCTCAAGGTCCTCACCTGTCATAGCCTCATTTCCATCAGTCACTGGCATGTTATTTGTGTCTTCCACTGTGAAGACTGACCCAAAAAACCTGTTCAGTTCCTCATCTCCCATTATTAAATCTCACTTCTCATCCTCTAAAGGACCAATATTTATCTTAGCCACTCTTTGTTTTATATATTTGTAGAAACTTTTACTATCTTTTTATATTCTGAGCAAGTTTACTCTCAATCTATCTTACTCTTTATAGCTTTTTTTAATAGCTTTCTGTTGCCTCCTAAAGATTTCCCAGTCCTCTAGTCTGCCACTAATCTTTGCTACTTTGTATGGTTTTTCCTTCAATTTGATACTCCCCCTTATTTCCTTAGATATCCAGTCTATTTTCCCGCTTTCTATCGTCCTTCCTTTTTGTTGGTATAAACCTTTGCTGAGCAGTGAAAAATCACTTGGAAGGTTCTCCACTGTCCCTCAACTGTTACCATAAAGTCTTTGCTCCCAGTCTACCTTAGCTAGTTCTCTCATCCCATTGTAATCTCCTTTGTTTAAGCACAAGACACTAGTGTTTGATTTTACCTTCTCACCCTCCATCTGTATTTTAAATTCCACCATATTGTGATCGCTCCTTCCGAGAGGATCCCTATGAGATCATGAATCAATCCTGTCTCATTACACAGGACCAGATCTAGGACCGCTTGTTCCCTCGTAGGTTCCATTACATACTGTTCTAGGAAACTATTTCAGATACATTCTATAAACTCCTCCAAGGCTGCCTTGACCGACCTGGTTAAACCAATCGACATGAAGATAAAAATCCCCCATAACTGCTGTACCATTTCTACATGCATCCATTATTTCTTTGTTTATTGCCTGCCCCACCATAATGTTACTATTTGGTGGCCTATAGACTGCTCCTATCAGTGACTTTTTCGCCTTGCTATTCCTGATTTCCACCCAAATGGATTCAACCTTATCCTCCATAGCCCGGATGTCATCCTTAAAAAACAGAGCTACACCACCTCCCTTACCATCCACTCTGTCCTTCTGAATAGTTTGATACCCTTGGATATTTAACTCCCAGTCGTGACCATCCTTTAACCATGTTTCAGTAATCGGCCACAAAATCAGAGTCATTCACGATGATTTGCGCCATCAACTCATTTACCTTATTCCAAATACTACGAGCATTCATGTAAAGTACACTTATGTTGGCTTTTTTACCTACCTGTTCTGAATCTTAACACCTCGATCAGTAACCTCTCCTAAGTTATATTTCCTCTTAATTTCCTCCTAATTTTCCTCGTCGTAGAACCCATGTCTTCATGTAACAACCTGCCGCATCGCTTAACATTAATGTTTTTACTTCCCGTTATTACTGATCATATTCACTGAGCTCCCCTCAGTCACTGTACCTTGTACTGTCGCCCTTTTTGATTTTTGACGATGGCTTCTCTGCCTTACACTTTCCCCCTTACTGCCTTTTGTTTCTGTCCCTGTTTTACTACCTTCAAACTTCCTGCATCGGTTCCCATCCCCCTGCCACATTAGTTTAAACTCTCCGAACAGCTCCAGCAAACGCCCCCCCCAAAGGACATCGGTTCCAGTCCTGCCCAGGTGCAGACCGTCCGTTTGTACTGGTCCCACCTCCCCCAGAACCGGTTCCAATGCCCCAGGAATTTGAATCCCTCCCTCTTGCACCATCTCTCGAGCCACGCATTCATCCTATCTATCCTGACATTCCTACTCTGACTAGCTCGAGGCACTGGTAGCAATCCTGAGATTACTACATTTGAGGTCCTACCTTTTAGTTTAACTTCTAACTCCCTAAATTCAGCTTGTAGGACCTTGTCCCGTTTTTTTTTTAACCTATATCGTTGGTGCCTATGTGCACCACGGCAGCTGGCTGTTCACCACCCCCCCCCCTCCCCCCCCAACAGAATGTCCTGCAGCCGCTCTGAGATATCCTTGACCCTTGCACCAGGGAGGCAACATACCATCCTGGAGGCGCAATTGCATCCGCAGAACCGCCTGTCTATTCCCCTTACGATTGAGTCCCCTATCACTATAGCCCTGCCATTCTTCTTCCTGCCCAGCTGCGCAGCAGAGCCAGCCACAATGCCATGAACCTGGCTGCTGCTGCCTTCCCCTGGTGAGCCATCTCCCTCAACAGTATCCAAAACGGTATATGTTTTGCAGGGAGATGACCGCAGGGGACACCTGCACTGCCTTTTGGTCACCCATTTTCTATCTCTCTCAGTACCTTTCACCCGGGTTGTGACCAACTCGCTAAACGTGCTATCCACGACATCCACAGCATTGCGGACGCTCCAAAGTGAGTCCATCCGCAGCTCCAGAGCCGTCAAGCGGTCTAACAGGAGCTGCAAGTGGACACACTTCTTGCACGTGAATGAGCCAGGGACAGTGGACGTGTCCGAGCTCACACATCGCACACGAGGAGCATGACACGGGTCTGAGATCTCCTGCCATGTCTTAAACCTTCGGTTAACTTCAACAACTACAATTTCAATAAACAAAGAACGAAGAAAAAATAAATATACAAATGAAAACAGAAAAACTACTTACCAGAGATTAAAAGCACCTCCTCCCTCCACCCCCCCCCCCCCCCCCCTCGAATTCCCACCTAGATTCAAATTCCCAATGTTAATGTGACAAATCTGTGTGTTAAAGGACTGATTCAAAATAGAGAATCTGCACACTTTTTTGCTTTTTCTGGCATTTCCTCCCCTTATCCTTCCATGTACCAGGGCAAGTGTTAAAAACATTTCTTTCATGGTAGGTGGTTGTTGAACCACTGCAATCCATTCTGTAGGAGCTTGGTAAGCCATTGAGGGTCATTGCAATAGGCTAGATCAGGTAAGGATGGCAGATTTATTTCCCCAAAGGACACTAGTCAACTAGACTGTTTCTGCCAATCAATAGTTTCTTGCCTGCCATTACCAAGACTTCCATAACTCCACCACCTGCTGTGGTGGTATTTGACTGGGCTCTAGATTAACCTCTGTCCATCCTCTACAAAATATCTTGAATTCAGTTAGGATTTTAGTACACTTGGGTTAGGTATTGAATTTCAAATGCAAGTTCAATGTTTTTGTTTACAAACGACATGATCCAAAAAAGGGAAACATTAACTTCCAGCTGGCACTCAGTTGGTGTCAATTCTCACGGAACAGCATTATCTACTTTCTTTGATTTCAAGCTGATCAATTGACCTGCATCCCCTCATGCCCAAGACCAATAATGTCCAGCTCTGCTCTTAACTTGGCCCATTTGGCAATGATGCCTTTTGTCATGCCTGAACTTCACGATTCAAAGGCTGTCCGGGCTCCCTCTCAATTAATTGAAGATTGACCACCTTAAAAAAAATCTTACTGAGCCACATGCTGTTCTTGCTGACTTTCATTGGCTTGTGGGCCAGATGGCAACCCAATCCTCCAACTGTGCAATTCTCAACCATGGAGTTGAAACCTTTATGGCAGCATTCTTCATTTTCTCTACAACAGGAGCTCAGCACTATAACCCTCCAATGCATCGCTCCTTTGAATGAATGTCATGTGAGCAACTTTCTCCCTAAACACTTCTATTAATCATTTGGGCTCCTCAGGGTTCGGTATCTATTCATTGTCTAGTATACCTATATGAATGCACATCCTAGAGGTACCAAAATAGTTATTTTACCAGACAAATGACCTTGGAAGAGTTTAAATTCGCAAATCTAAATTGGGAAAAATCTGGACAAAAGCTATCAGTAATAATGAAACAATTGTCAATTAAAAACTCCATGTAGTTCATTAATGTCCTTCCATGAAGGAAATTGGTCATCCTTGCACAGCCTGGTCCCCATGTGGCTTCACACAGCCAAAATGGTTGACTCATAAAAACAGCCCAGTAAGCCACTGTAAAGCAATTGGAGATAGGTGATCACTGCTGCCCTTACCAATGATGTGCACATCCCATGAATTAACTTTTAAAGTTTTATTGCTTGCAGCTGTATGTAGCTTATGGTAGAATAACCAAGCTTGCAAACTTTGTTGCTGTAAAACCCCACTGTCAAACAATTTAGGTTGACATTACTGCTGAGGATTTCAGGGCAAATTAATTTAAATACTGCCTTAAAGGCAACAGGAAGGAAAACATTTCCTTCAATTATGAATGTTGTGCATAAAACCACAATGCTCATACTTGCATTTTAGAAACTCAAGTGTGGATATCTCACCTACAGGATGGTTTTCTGGACCAATATGTTGAGGAACCAACAAGGGAACAGGCCGTCTTGGACTTGGGTGTTGTGCAATGAGAAAGATTAGATGGCAATTTAGTTGAGAGAGAATCCTTGGGGATGAGTGATCATGCTAGAATTCTTTTGCTGAGTTAGTTGATTTGAGACCAGGGTCCTGAACCTCAAAGGTAACTATGTTGGTATGAGCTGACTATGATGGACTGGGAAACATTTGGCAGACCGGCAATGGCAGGCATTCAAAGAATGAATAGGTGAACTCCAAAAAGTGGTTTATTCTTATTTGGTGCAAGAGTAGAAAAGAGACTGTGGCTTAAAAAGGAAATTGGAGATAGTGCATAAAATTAAAAGCAATAGACCTGAGGATTGGGAACAGTTTAAAATTTAGCAAAGGAAGACCAAGGGATTGATTAAGGGAAAAATACAGTTTGAAAGCAAGCTAGCAGGGAACAAACGGACCAAAAGGTTCTATAGGTATGTAAAGAAAAAAATTGATAAAAACTAAAGCCACACAGTCAGAAATATGGAGGGGAAAAGAGATGCATAACACGGAACAAAGAAATGTCTCAGGAACTAAATTTATATTTTGTTTTGGTCTTTACAAAGGAAGACATGAATATATGTACCGGAAGTTTTAGTGAGGAGCTGAAATAAATTAGTTAAGAGAAATGGTTTTGGGAACATTAATGGAATTGAAGGCAGACAAATGGTTAGCTAAGTTCCTTTAGAGCTCCAGGGTCCCAGGTTTGATTCCTGGCTTGGGTCACTGTCTTGTGCAGAGTCTGCACGTTCTCCCAGTGTCTGGTTTCCTCCCACAGTCCAAAGATGTGCAGGTTAGGTGGATTGGCCATGATAAATTGCCCTTAAAAGGCGAGGTGGGGTTATTGGGTTACAGGGATAGGGTGGAGGCTTAAGTAGGGTGCTCTTTCCAAGAGCAGGTGCAGACTCAATAGGCCGAATGGCCTCCTTCTGCATTGTAAATTCTATGATATCTCCAGGGTCTGATAATCTTCATCAGGGTTACTTAGTGGCCCTAGCAATTGTAGATCCATTGGTGGTCATCTAATGGTTCCTACAGATGAGTGTGGCTAATATAACCTCCCCCTATTTTAAAAAAAAGAGCGGTAGAGGGAAAACGGAACTATAGACCAGTGGGCCTAATGTCAGTAGTAGGGAAGTTGCTAGAGTCCAAAACCAAGGATGCAGAGATCTGTCAACAGCATTTGCAAAGACTGAGTGAGGTTATCCATGGTAGCAAACATAGGAAGGCAGATTATTTGAATGGGTGTAAATTGAGGGGTGGATACTCAGCAAGACCTTGGGTGTCCTCATGCATCAGTCACTGAAAGCATGAAGGTACAGCAGGCAGTAAAGGAGGCAAATGGTATGTTGGCCTTCATAGCGAGAGGATGAGTATAGGAATAGAGGTGTTTTACTGCAATTGCATAGGGCATTTGTGAGGCCACACCTGGAGTATGGTGTGCAGTTTTGGTGTCCTTAGTGGAGGAAGGGTATTCTTGCTATGGAGGGAGTGCAGCAAATGTTTACCAGGCTGATTCCCGAGGTGGCAGGACTGTCATATGAATGTGTAAGTCAGTTAGGATTATATTCATTAGAGTTTAGAAGAGAGAGGGGGTCTCAGACTTACAGCAGGATCAGACAGGGTTGATTCAGAAAGAATGTTCCCGATGGTGGGACAGTCCAGAACTAGGAGTCATAGTTTGAAGATAAGGAGAAATTTCTTCAGAGTAGTAAATCTGGAATTCACTACCACAGAAAGTAGTTGAGGCCAAAACAGTGGATTTTCAAGGAAGAATTAGATATAGCTCTTGGAGCAAAAGGGATCAAGGAATATTTTTTGGGGGGGGGGGGAGAAAGAGAAGAGAGGAGGAGAGACAGAGAGGCAGGTTCAGGGTATTGAACTTGATGATCAGCCACGATTATAATGAATGGATGAGCACGCACCAAAGGCCTAATGACCTCCCCCCGTTTCTCCAGGCCGCAGGACATGGGAACATGAAATAATATGCACAGAAACATAAAAACATTGCTCAGCTTCTTGTTTTAAGAACTTCCATTTGAGAATATGTTAGATGTCAACATATAAACAAAGCCAGGTCTCACCGCAATTTGTTTTGCAGCATAAAGAGAATTAAAACTGCTGCATGTTGGTGGTTATGGGCCTGAGAAATATTTGCGCTTAAGCAAACATATTTTTCAATAAAATTATTAATGTTTATTAATTTCAGGAGATTGTGGGTGTTGGGCCCAGGGAAAAAGGAAGTGTTTCCCATTGTGCAAATTAAAATTTCATCAGGCAGAATAGTGGTTTTCCTGGCCACATGGATTTTAAAATAATTAATATTTTCCCTCAAAATGAGACCTAAAGCACTCAGCACTGGACAGAAACCTAGTCATTCCAAGTGGTTTCTTTGAGGATTGTGGTTTTCTAGAGCAGCAGAATAATGTAATTGTTGACCAATACCTTCCCTGAATGGTTTACAGGAGAGAAAAAACCAACACTCCGCACAATATTTTTTTTATTGCATCTATTTCTCTGCTGTTGCATTAAAGAAAAGTGAAGGGTAGAAGTAACAAGGCTGAACTCAACACTTCATTAGATTCTTTACATTCACTTTCTTAAAAAGATACGGTTCAAATTAAAATCTTCAAAAAAGGGAAACTCCAGCCAGTTAATTTATATATTTTGCCATGAACTGCATAACACCCGACAACATGGTTGGGGTACAGAGAAAGATGAGATGATTACAGGCCAATTCAATAGGTTCCACACTAATGAACCCATGTGCTTTTCTGTGGTGTGGGGAAGAATATTTTGCAAAACTTCAGTCATGTTGGGCAAAGGGAGAAAAGGACTAAACACCATTTGACTAACTTAGTGACTTAGCTAAAAGAAATTTACGTGCCAATTATTTACAAAATAGCTGCTTCCACAGTACTGTACAAAAAAAATTATTCCCCAGTGAACTTCTACATACAATGGCAGGAGTTAAGCGTAGGTTTTTACTGGAATTTCCCTCATTTAAAAAAAATTCCTAAGTCACAAGCTGTATGAATTGGTTATGGTGTTCAACCACAAAGCTGTAATAAATTTGTATACATCATAAACAGGAGGCCAACTTTCATTTACAAACCACTCAACAATTGCCTTCGCTGTAATGTTACGGATTTGAAATGCAACCAAAAATTCTTAAAACTACAGCAGCAAAAAAAAATTTTTTTTTAAATAATTTTTTTTGCACAGACAGCAGTGAATGCAAATATAGGCAGTGGTTGCCTATGGTGCTGAAATGGTTAAGACAGGCAGGGACTGCCTGTGTTACTTTGTGTGAACTACTGAAGTACTGAAGAGAAGCTTCTGCTTTTTCTTCTTCTTTTTCCCATTCTTCTCTTCTGCAAGAATAATGGACCAAAAATTAGAGAAATAATTATATACACATCCCTACTTTTAAACAAATGTTCAGTCCACTCATTTAACAGCATGGGAAATTCAAAAATGCCAATTAATGGAGAGTTCCATTTCCATCAGAATACAGCGTAATATTTGCAAGCATGAACTAATAATATATGCAAGTAAATCAGGAAGCAAAGAAATGTTTTTACTTCTAAATCTTCCAACAGTACACTAAAACACAAGTATAAAATACAGTGTTCAGGTTCCGGATAACTAAATAATTGCTTCTAGTTGGTAAAGTGACAATTTATATTTGCCACCATCTGAAATTTTGGTTGGTAGTGTGAGAATAACAGTTTACTGCAATAGCAACAGTTTTTTTTTAAAAAATCAACAACCACCTTCCTGTCCTCTCCCCAAAAGGGCAGCAATGCACTCTACTATTACCTGCACAGAGCTCTGGGACTGAAGCTTTATCAAGCTTGAGGAATGCTGCCTCCATAGCCTGACTAAAGGAATTTTGAAAGCTGGGTACAGGCACACGGTCTGAGATATCACTCTCTCCATCACTGTCCGCTGCAGGTGGGGGCATCAAACTGGTTTCTGCTATCAAAACAATTTTTCAGTCAGTATTCCAACCACTGCATTAATGAAGCACATTATCACGATTACTGGATGGTCTTGTAGGTTTCTGGGTTTAAAACAAAAGTCACCTTTTCTTGGAGTTACTTTGGGCCATACTTCTGCTTTAGCCTTTCCATCCTTCAGCATCTGAAAAGAAAGATGTTTAAAACCTTAATGTAGAAAAATACACCACCAAGCCAAAGGAGAGATTAGACAAAAAAAGCTTGATCCGACAATTTTAAAGAGGTTCTTAATGACAGATGGAGACAGATTCAGGAGGAACATGCACAACAGGCAAGAACATTGATATTAGGGACAGTTGTAGGGCTGGAGGAAAGAATCAGGCCAAGAGATATTTAAATACAACAGAAACTCAATAGGAGGTAGTCTGGCATCAGGTGATAAATGTAGGTGAGCTGTAGGGATTGGGGCAGGGATGACCACCCAGGACAGCTGGGTCTGGCAGTGACAATGGCATGGAAGAGGACCTCAACAACAGAAAGTTGTAGGAGCTGGTGGAAGTATTAAGATATGGGAAGCAGAAACTCAAATTTAATCAGGAGAAATTACAAACAGGCTGGGTCAGCCAAAGACAGAAGGCAGAATGTGGAATACAATCAGTGTTTACCTGGAGGAAAGAAAACTCACCCAAGGCAGACGGATGGACAAGTAGTCTGACAACAGGCATGTGTGAAAAGAGGTGTAGAAAAGGGGACAGTGTAAATGCCAGTGTAGTGAAGCTGACGCCATGCGTGTAGGTGACATCTCCAAGGGACAGCATGTAGATGAGCATTTACTATAACTCCTAGATGAGATCAAATGTGTGGAGGTGGGAAAAGGAGAGTTAAAGATAGGCACAAATCAAGGAGGGAGGACATCCCAAACATTGGAGGAAAAAAGAGATTGGAGAGTGAGCAGCATTTGCAAGGGGAGGTGTCAAAATGGGTGTTTGGAAGAAGGATTGACTGGCTGTGAATTAACCTGAAGGTCACCACACCTCAGGCAAGGGACCAGGTCGAGTAGGCAGGGGCCTTCATGAATAATCTCAACTACTATTAGAATTGAACCCACGTTGTTGGTTTTGCTCTGCATCACGAACCAGCTGTCCAGTCAACTGAGCTAAACTGATCCTGGTGTAATATTGCATAATATACTATTTCTCCTGAAGTAAACAAGCTGCTCTCAAATTGTCAGGTAGTTAGATGGTTTACAATCCTTGGGTGTTTGTGGAACAGCCAGAAAGGTACACCAAACAACATAGCAAATTCTATTAATCTCCCCACTGCAGAAAATAAACTTGTGCACACACATGACCTATACGCATTAGAAGTAGTACATAGTTATGCTGTGGAGTGTAATATATATTTATACTTCAGAATTGAAATTACCTGAGCAAACGAAGGAAAGTGTGCATCATCTTCCAAGCTGCCAACACACTGGGATGGACTCGCTGGACTAAAAGCAAGGGCGGATTGATTCAATGTTGATTCTACAGAAAAAAATTACGTATTCACTGTGTGCTGTTCCAACTATTCCAGCTAGGTCAAACAATTACAAAAAATAAATAACAGGACACGGCACAGATGCCTCTTCCCAGTGCCTACATGATACATACTAGGATAGATTAAAAGGGGTTCCCAAAGATTTGAGACACCATATTTCAGTTCTTGGCTCAAGAGTTGGGAGGAGGGGTTCTGGTGTGAGGTGCTCCGGAGGGTGAACGCCTCCACCTCGTGTGTGAGGTTGGGGCTGATACAACTGAAGGTGGTACAGAGCGCACCGTACAAGGGAGAGGATGTAGAAGATTTATGTGAACGTTGGGGGGGGGGCCGCAAACCACATTCATGTGTTTAGGTCCTGTCCAAAACTGGAGGATTACTGGAAGGAGGTGTTTAGGGTAATCTCTAAAGTGGTGCACGTGAAACTGGACCCAGGCCCTCAAGAGGCCATATTCGGGGTGTCGGACCAGCCGGGGTTGGAAACAGGCGCAGAGGCAGATGTTATCGCCTTCACCTCGTTGATCGCCCAAAGGTGGATCCTGTTAAGGTGGAGATCAACCTCTCCACCCTGTGCTCTGGCATGATAGGTTGGGGGGGGGGGGGGGGGAGGGGGAAGAGAAGAGAGACTTGCTGGAATTCTTAATGCTTGAAAAGGTCAAATTTGAACTGAGGGGAAGGATGGAGGGGTTCTACAATTCATAGGCGTTATTCATTATGCACTTTCGAGAATTGGATCACATCGAACATTTGGGGGGGGGGGGGGGGGGACACTGACTGTATGTGTTAATGGTGACTGAGATTCCTTGTTGTCATTTGTTTACATTAACATGCAGGCTAATGTTTGGGGGTTTGATGAGAGGATAGGATCGTTGTAATTGATATGGGGATTGGCATTACATTCATTTTTGATTATTGTTTATGGTTGGGTGTAAATTTGGGAGAAAATGTGAAAAAGGAGAATAAAAAAATATTTTTAAAAAAGATTTACAACTGCTATCAGTCCCAACATTAACTGAGCCTAGGAATGGAAAGCAATCAATGTCCATTCTGTTCCCTGACTGCTCCTGTTCACACACAATAATAGCTTATTGCCACAAGTAGGCTTCAATGAAGTTACTGTGAAAAGCCACATTCGGGCACCTGTTCGGGGAGGCCGGTACGGGAATTGAACCCGCGCTGCTGGCCTTGTTCTGCAATGAAAGCCAACTGTTTAGCCCACTGTGCTGAACCAGCCCCAACTGAAGACATGGAAATTTACACGGATTAACCTATGCAATTCAGCAGAGGATTTGCAATTCAATTATGTAGGCTGTTAAAGCAGCACCTCATGACACGATTTTTCAAGTCCCCACATATACCTTTTTAATTAAAGGAGATTAGTGTTTTGGATTCTCAACAAAATGCTGAGAAAACTAGTTTGAGGCTGAAGGTTTAAAATTCCAACTTTTGATCAGCTGCCTCACCAAACTAAAGACACAATCGCCAATAGCAGGACACTGCATGCAAAATCTTCATATTCATTTCAATGTTGGGAAAACAACCAATTACATATCTTGTTGGCTAGTGACCGGAGAAAGATTTGCATAACTCAGTCAAAAGTTTTTTTATGGGCAGCACGGTGGCAAAGTGGGTTAGCACTGCGGCCTCACAGCACCAAGATCCCAGGTTCGATCCCAGCTCTGGGTCATTGTCCGTGTGGAGTTTGCACATTCTCCCACGTTTGTGTGGGTTTCGCCTCCACAACCCAAAAGTGCTAAATTGCCCCTTAATTGGAAAGAATGAATTGGGTAGTCTAAATTTATTTTGAAAAGTTTTTTTATATATAAAAATAGAGGCCAGGGAAGCCTTGCCTACTGGGAAAGTGAGTACAGTGGGATGACACCACTGAAATGTTAAGAGTGGAGTTGGCACATCGAAACACGGTTCTTTTTACCACCAGTGTGGTAGTACGTGCAGAAGAATTTTAAGTGATAGATTAATCACAAGGAAAATGTAGGGTGATATTTTACCAGAAATTGACAAAGTGTCAGTTCCCATGAGAAAAACAGTGCAAAGACCTTAAACAAGTTTTTTTTCACTATTTGAAACATATTGCATTCTCGCTCACCCAGGGAAATAATCACAGCAATCACTGGGGAGTTCCATCTGACCACCTACCCACCACTCGCTCCCGATCCATTGCAGGTGAGATGGCAGTCAGGAAGCCTGCGCTCCAAGATTTTCCTGAGAGAGCCCAGACCAGAATTCTGGTTGGAGTCCAGCAGAGGCAGCACGTCCTGTACCCGCAGTCCAGGAAGCATCCCACCAGCAAGGTGACCACCCCCACCTGGAAGGGTATTGCATCTTTAGTCAAGTACCAGCTCCCTTCAGAGTACTAGGCAGCATTGCCGTATAAAAATGCACCTTCACGCAGCCAGGTGAAGTCTGCCACTTGCAGTCTCACCCACCCTCTTTCCACCCCCCTCACCATTCCACCACCACCTTCTTGGCCCCAGTATCAACTCTGCTCCTCATCCCTGCTCAAACTCCAATCCATTACTCAACCATCTGAACTGGCAGGACTCTTGCCTACACTCCAGTCCCAGTCTGTATCCCTGCAGGACAAAATAGAGCACAACCAGTGAGAGAGCCCTCGAGCTGGCCAGGGAGGAGCAGGACCGTGTTGACGGCGAAATGGGGGGCGAAAAGAGAGAAGCTTATGGGCACGATCATTCCTCAAACCTCATGAGTAAACACCCTCCCAAAGAGCACCCCAATTAAGCCCACTCTCCCACCCTCTCCGTGTAACCCCAGCTGACCATTTGATACAAAGGATGGGGCTTGGGAAAATGAGAGGGGCAGCATGGTGGTGAACACTGCTGCCTCACAGCGCCAAGGACCCGGATTCCGGCCTTGGGTGACTATGTGGAGTTTGCACTTTCTCCAGTGTCTGCATGGGTATCCTCTGGGTACTCCCACAGTCCAAAGATATGCAGGTTAGGTGGATTGATAAATCGTCCCTTTGTATCCAAAAGGTTAGGTGTGGTACTGGGTTATGAGGATAGGCTGGGGGTGTGAGCCTAGGTAGTGTGCTTTCCAAGGGTTAATGCAAATTTGATTGGCTGAGTAGCCCCTTCTGCACTGTTGGGATACTATGAAATGCGTAATGCAGAATCATGACCAACAGCAGAAAAAAAATAAGGCAGCAGGTATCATCTGGAATTAAGTTCAATGTCAAGGCTGTAATTTGTCTAACTGATAGATGGGCTATTCTTCAATTTTGAGTTGAGCTTTATTGGACAGCGTAGGAGGCCAAGATCAAAGTGGGAGTGGGGCAGGGAAGTTGAGAGTCAGACTTGTGGGCTGAACAAAGGTGTGCCACAAAGGAATCACCAAGTTTGATTTGGTTTATCAACAGGAGAGCACAGTGGAAGAAGTGTTTGAGCTGCCAGGTGGGGGAATGGGTTCCGTTAACTGCAGGTGAGGGACTTTGCACAGAGGCAGGTTTCAACCTTTCCGCTGCTACCGCCCCAGGGGATACAGGGCAAGGTAGTTCCGAAAACAGGAGTGGAGGACGAGAAGGTCTCAGAAATTTATAAAGAGCTCATGGAGTGGGAGGGAACCCAGATAGGAGATGTAAAATGTAAATGGGAGGATGAGTTGGACAAGGAACTAGAGGCAGGTCTGTGGGAAGATGCCCCAAGTAGAGTCAAACACGTCCTCGTCGTGTGCCAGGCTCAGCCTGATGCAAATGACTGTGGCCCGTATGAGCAGCTTCTTTGAAGGGGTGGAGGATAGGTGTGGCCAGTGTGCGGGAGGGCCCACAAATCATGTCCACATGTTCTGGGCATGTCCGAAGTTCAGGGGATTCTGGCAAGTTTGCCGATGTCAGGTCCATGGTATTAATGACAAGGGTGGCACGGCTAATTTCAGCAGACCCGGGAGTGCAGGGGGCGAAAGAGGCTGACGTTTTGGCCTTTGCCTCCTTGGTAGCCGGGAGACTGATCTTATTGGCGTGGAGGGACTCGGAGCCCCCAAAATCAGGGGTATGGGTTGGTGACACGGCCGAGTTTCTCAGGCTTGAGAAGATGAAGTTCGCCCAGAGAGGATCAACGTTAGGGTTCGCCCAGAGGTGGCAGCCGTTTATAGACTTCAAGGAAAATTAAGCTGTCAGCAGATATGATGGGATTGTGGGGGGGGGGGGGGGGGGGGGGGGGTGTATAGAGGGAGATTGTGGAGGTGGGATCAGTGAGTGGAGGAGAGGGACTGGGGAACTGGGTGTGTAAGCCATGTTGGCTGAGTGTGGCTGTTGGTTGGGGTGGGGGGGGGGTGGGAGTGTTACTGTTAAGTTTTCTTTTGAAATAGTTAAAAAATTACAAATGCCATAATTTTTTTTAAAAAGGAGCACAGTGAGCAGCAAATACGGTTGTATTAAACTGAAAGTAGTACAAGTAAATGAATGTTACACTTGGGAGTTTTGGGCATCCTAGATGGTGGGAAGGACTGCTGTTCAGTGTATTTCATTGCTCACAATGCAGTTTCCTCTATAACAGGGAAACTAAATGCAGATTGGATGATCACTTTGCTGAATGTCTCCCTTCAATCCACGTGATCCTGAGCTTCTGGTCAACTGTCATTTTAATTTTCCCTGCCATTCCCAACTCACATCTCAATCCTCAGCTTCTAACCTGGGAGAATGGAACTGACTGGTTTGGGCTTGAGAGCCAGCTTCTGTCCCGTGAAAAACTGACTGTTCCAATGTAGCCTAACATAAGCTGAATGAACAGCAACTCATCTTTTGATTGGGTACTTTGAAGGCTTCCATGTCACGGAATGGAGATCAATTCAGATCATGACCACTTCCCCATTTTTCTGGACACAGCTGTTGGTATTTGATCCTGTTACTCGTATTTACACTTCCTCTAGGCCTATCTTTTGTTTCTTCACTTGTTGCATTACCATCTGCTTTTGCACCATCTCAATTTTGCCATTTCATCTCTCCTGCGTTCTACCCAATCACAGACCCTCCCTTCTGCCATCCTCCCCCCTTTCATTCACCTTTTCCTAGTTTTGATAAAACTGTATTTGGTTCCTCCCCCACAGGTATTGCCCGATTGGCTGACGATTTGCAGCATTCAAACCTTACTCCCCTTTTCATGCCTCTACTTGCTTAAAACATACTATTAAATTTTTGACCTGAAGCATTAACTTTATCGCTCCTCACAAAAGCTATCGGACTTGACGAGACAGGGATGCCCCCTCTCCCCACTGTTGTTCGCGCTAGCTATAGAGCCGTTGGCAATTGCTCAGAGCCTCAAGTGGCCGGAAGGGGCTGGTGGGGCACAGAGTCTCGCTCTATGCAGATGACCTGTTTCTGTATCTATCGGACCCATTAGAGGGGATGGAAGAAATCAGCAGGATTCTAGGTGAGTTTGGCTGGCTTTCGGGGGTAGAAGCTAAATATGGGCAAAAGTGAGATTTTTACAGTCCAGGCGAGGGGACAGGAGAGGCGATTGGAGGAGCTGCTTTTTAGATTAGAAGAGGGAAGCTTTAGGTACCTAGGCATTCAAGTGGCACAGGAATGGGACTGGCTGCATAAATTAAATCTGGCCTGGCTAGTAGACCAAATGAAGGATGATTTTCGGAGATGGGATGCGCTCCCGTTTTCATTAGCTGGGAGGGTGCAGACGGTGAAGATGACGGTCCTCCAGAGATTCCTGTTCGTGTTTCAATGTCTCCCCATCTTTATTCCACGGTCCTTTTTTAAACAGCTCAACAGTGATCTTTGACTTTGTTTGGGCGGGCAAGACCCCACGGGTAAAGATGATAATGCTTGAGCAGAGTCGGGGAGAGGGCAGGCTGGCGCTGCCAAATTTTAGTAACTATTACTGGGCGGCGAATATAGCCTTGATCAGGAAGTGGGTGGTGGGGGAGGGGTCGGCATGAGAGCATATGGAGGCGGCTTCACACAAGGGCACCAGTCTGGGGGCGTTGGCAACTGCGCCTCTGCCGTTCCTGCCGGCACAGTACTCCACCAGCCCCGTTGTGGTGGCAGCCCTGAGAGTCTGGGGGCAATGGAAGAGACATGTGGGAGCAGAGGGAGCATCAGTCTGGTCCCCAATCTGTAATAATCACCGGTTTGCCCCGGGAAGTATGGATGGGGGGGGGTTCCAGATATGGCGGAGAGCAGGGATTGAGAGAATGGGGGATATGTTTATAGAGGGGAGCTTTCAGAGTATGAGGGCGATGGAGGAGAAGTTTGGGTTGGCGAGGGGAAACAAATTCAGGTATCTGCAGGTGTGGGACTTCCTACGTAAACTGGTGTCAACCTTCCCGCTCCTACCACTAAGGGGGATTCAGGACAGGGTAGTTTCCAGAGGGTGGGTAGGAGAAGGGACCGTCTCAGACATTTACAAGGAACTTATGGGGTCAGAGGAGACGCAGACCGAGGAGCTGAAGCGCAAGTGGGAGGAGGAGCTGGGAGGAGAGATGGAGGATGGTCTATGGGCGGAAGCGTTGAGTAGAGTCAACGCGTCCACAACATGTGCCAGGCTCAGCTTGAACCAATTTTAGGTCGTTCACCGGGCTCACATGACAGTGGCCCAGATGAGCAGATTCTTTGGGGTGGAAGACAGGTGTGCAAAATGTGTGGGAGGACCAGCAAACCATGTCCACATGTTCTCGGCATGTCCGAAGCTTAGGGGATTTTGGCAGGGATTTGCAGATGTCATGTCCACAGTGTTAAAAACAAGGGTGGCATCGAGTCCAGAGGTGGCGATTTTCAGGGTGTCGGAAGACCCGGGAATCCAGGAGGAGAAAGAGGCAGACGTTCTAGCCTTTGCTTCCCTGGTAGCCCGGAGACGGATACTATTAGCTTGGAGGGACCCAAAGCCCCCGAAGTCAGAGACCTGGCTAACTGACATGGCTAACTTTCTCTGCTTGGAAAAAATCAAGTTCGCTTTGAGAGGGTCACAGTTAGGGTTCACCCGGAGGTGGCAACCGTTTGTCGACTTCTTCGCAGAAAATTAATCGTCAGCAGAAGTGGGGGTTAGTTTAGCTGAGAGTAGGGGGTTAATAAAGGTGGGACCTGTAAGGGAGGGAGACGGCTTTTGCATTATATTTATAGTTTCATGTACATTGTTTATTGTGTTGTTATTACAATACCAAAAAGTATTTCAATAAAATGTTTATTTTAACAAGTTTTTTTTTAAAAAAGCTATCGGACCAGAGTATTTCCAGCTCATCCAAATAATCAGTTAAAGTCACACACACACACAGCATGAACCTTGAAAAGTCACTTGCAATCGTTTTTTTTTTTTAAATGTTGCCCGAGAAAAGTTTACACAAGAGCAGAATTAAAGCACAATCTAAGCTGACACTCTACTCCAGTATGGGGAATGTGAAGCACAACAAGAAATAGAATAACGATCACCATGTCAGACTATTCAGGCGAGTCTCATAACACAATAGGGTTGGGAGGGGTGGGGTTTAGGTTGTGTGCCTTGGCCAACATTGCACACTCCATTACCAAAAACACTGTTCATTCTTCTACTTGCTGAGAAACCTTGTGGCAAACAAAACTGGTTATCATGTTTCCCTGCATGACACTGGAGATAATGTAAAACAGTTTAAGGAATGTAGAACAGTTTAAGGAAGGAATGAGGCACTATACAAATGCAAGCTTTAAAAAACAAATATTTTCTCCGGAGTAAGAAAGTATAAATTTCTACCTTCCAAAGAATTGGGGCTGCTGCTAAGGGTAGTGTTGACTGCAAGACAACTTGAAGGAAGAGGGTCAGCATCAAAACTGTTCAGGGAAACAATAAATGGTGCAGCTTCTGGAGAAGAGCCACATGCTGGGAACTGTTGGAAGTTTTCCAGGGCAATGTGAACTTCTGGATCTAAATTAAAGTAATGAAACTATGTTAAAGTGCCACTCCACACAAGGTACATTGGAATTTTTTAACTGGAGTGTAAATCAAAGTCTCACATTTGCCTTGTTTTTTATTTTCTTCCATTTCAATCCGACGCTCTCTTCGACGTTCATCCCGAGCCTTTTTTAAGCGAAGACATCGCCTTCTATTCAGATCATCTGGCGGGAAAACATACGATCTCAAAATTTTCCAGCACCAATCACAGGTCACTTAATACAACGTTATATGATTCAAGTAGCAGGAACAAACCTGAAAATGCATCCAACGTTTCCTTTGATATCACAGGTGGCTTCAGAGCCAGCTCACAAATACCAAACTCACAGGTAAGAGGTAGATGACACACATAGCGGTGTCTGCGTCGTACATCCTGTGGGAGAAGATTTAAACATCACTAAAATGAACTTAAATACAGCAGTCTTCCACAAAATAAAGACCTAAATATTGATATACAGCAAACAAACCCTATACGATGCCCCCTTATACTGATCTGACCAGCAAATAAACCACAAACAAGCTCAATCCCTGATTTGAACTCAATCAGTCAATCCCTACTGCAGCAAGATATTCCTGGACTTTTTGAAGGGACTAGGGCTGCAACGGGTACATGTTAGAGCAAGACATTTTGTTTCTGACGGAATGGTGTGTGGTGGAAAATACTAAGCAATGCCATTTTGTGTTAGAAGGTTAACTACTCAGCCAGTAGGGGTGCCACAATTCACTTCAATATTTATTGGCTGTAGAGAGGGCTCCAACTCCCAATTTTTATACATTAACTTCTGACGGATGAAGGAGAGAAAAGTCACCTCATCATTACTGCTCCACTAAAGGCGACAGCAACTACCCCTTCTACTTGGGCCTGGATGACGTCAGTTATCAAATCTTTAAATTTAGAGTAGCCAATTCATTCTTTCCAATTAAGGGGCAATTTAGCATGGCCAATCCACCTACCCTGCACATCTTTTGGGTTGTGGGGGCGAAACCAACACAAACACGGGGAGAATGTGCAAACTCCACACGGACAGTGACCCCGAGACGGGATCGAACCTGGGACCTCGGTGCCGTGAGGCAACAGGGCTAATCCACTGCGCCACCGTGCTTCCCGTCAGTTAACAAATCGGAATGGTTCAGTGCCACACCATGCATTTATCCAGAATGAAAGAACAACGGAGTTTGTGAAGTGCATTTCAACCAGAACCTTAATTACAACATTGTTCAACATCATCTAATATCCAAAGAGAAAGAAATCAAAACTTTGTGGTGAAAGGCTGGAGTTTTATAACATACTTAGATCATACTGCTAATAGCAAAGTGATCCAAAGGAACAGAAAGCAAACTTCCGATCTACACACTTTTCACTAGCCACGTATCTCAACAGGCATTATAAAACCAATTTCTATGGTTTAGTTAACGTTTCATCATCTACCAAATCTCGAAGATGTTTTTGAAACTTCACTCACAGGAAGTTGGATGTCACTGGTATGGTAAAAATTTATTGCCCATCCCTATATGACTTCATGATAATAAGCCGCCTTCTTGAACTGCTGCAGTCCATGTGGTGAAGGTACTCCTGCAGTGTTGTTAGGAAGGAATTTCAGGAATTTTGACCCAGTGACAAGGCAATATATTTTCAAATCATGTCGGTGTACAGGCTTGGGAATGGAACATGCAGGTGATGGCATTCTCATATGCCTGTTGCCCTTGTACTTCAGGGAGTCACATGTTTGAAGGCACTGTTGAATCCTTGATCAGACTGTTAGGAGCCTTAATATTAAGGGTGTTGGGGATAGGATGTCAATCAAGGAGGTTACTTATCTTAGGTTGTTGTTCTTGGAGCTGCATTTAAGTGGTAGCGCAATGGTACTGAGACTCAGGGGACCCAAGATCAAATTCCACCATGGCAGGTATTGAAATTTAAATTCAGTAAATATCTAGAATTTAAAGTCTAACGATGACCATGAAACCATTGATAATTGTTGCAAACTGGATCAAGGTTCCTTTAGGGAAGGAAATCTGCCATCCTTACCTGGTCTGGCCAATATGTGACACCAGACCCACGGCAATGTGATTGACTCTTAAATGTCCTCTGAATTGACCTACCAAACCAGTTCAAGGGCAATTCGGGATAGGCAATAAACGCTGGCCCAGCCAACAATGGCCACATACATGAAAGCATTTTTTTTTTTTTTATAAATAGAAAAGTATTCTATCACACGGACTTCTGCCTTTCAGATGATACTTTTGACACTACCCTGAGGAACTGCAGTGATGCACTGGGGATTGAGATGGTCAATCATATTTTGCACCAGAAAGATTTCAGCTACTGGAAAGCTTCCCCACCTACTCTTCCCAAATTCCTGCCGACCAATGTTACCACGGCTCTGTCATACGCTACCTTGACGTCAAGGGAAGCCAACTTTCACTTGAACCCTGAAATTCAGTTCTTTTCAGCACTGAAGTAGGTATCTTTGGTTTTAGTTGCTTGACTTGTAGTCTTAAACCAGTGTCCACATTGAGTTCTAGCAATCTCCAGCAACTTTTCACACACCAAAAAATCTACAATTTCAACAATACTTGCCAAATCGAGGAATTATGGGACCGTTGGGTGTGTGCAGTGCTGAAATGTTTAGTTGCACACTCAATATGATCAAAGTTTGGAATTAAGCTATGCAGTGAGACTGAGACTGTCCTCTGACTGCCCGTATTCAACTTACCTAAAAGCCAACACTGGATTCCAAAATGACTGAATGCTTCAGTGAAGTTCACCATGAGTATATAGTGTGTTAAAATTTAAGTTACTCTACCTCAGTCATTGAATGCCCAACAATCTCTATCACTGCCGCTGTGATCTTCTCAGGACAGTTCTCCAGACTGCCATACTCCCTCACCAAACATCGCACATTAACTGGGCTCAGAAACATATATTGTCCATCCTCCGCTGAAAAACAGAAATTAAGTCTTGCAGAAACAATAACAAAGCCATAATATTTTATTTATATCTGAATATCTATTTTGTTTATTCAACACATGGTAAGAAGCATCATTGAGAAAGCTTTCACCACTTATAAATGGCACAAATTCAAGTGAAAGGATCCTTCACTGATATCAAAGCCTTTCCAATAATTAGCAGATAGCAACCTTTCCATGACAGGTTTTACAGAAACTTGCGCTATACTTCAGTACCAGTTTCACCCCTCGTCATTTGAAAGATAACATTATAGAAACAGTCAGATCTCAGATTTGTTAAATGATTCAGTTGTGTTAATATAATTAATCCAAGGATAATCATCAAGATTTATTTGATGCTTTCTCCCAGTGTCTGCGTGAGTCTCACCCCACAACCCAAAAAGATGTGCACAGTAGGTGGATTGGCCACACTAAATTGCCAATTAATTGGAAAAAAGAATTAGGTACTCTTTATTTTTAAAAAAAAGATACATTTGATACTGTCCATATGGAAGGCTCACCTTGGTAGTAGTAGTAATAATTTGTTTCTGAGCTTGGTCTAGTAGCCTCAGTTGAAGGTCCACTTTCAACTTCTCCGCAAGCAGTTCCACCACAAGCTCCTTCTACTATTGTGCAACTGCTGACAGATTCAGCAGCAGTGACAGACTCATCCAAATCAGTGCATTGTGCAGCAATGGCCTCCTCTTGAGATTCATCGATAATTTCATCAAATGCAGATGAATAGGCCAATACATGCTATCCAGAAATATTCAGATAAAGTCAGATTAGAGGTTGAAACATCCTCCCAACCTTTTTTAGCACTACAGTTTAAAAGCACAAAAACATGAGTCACTGCTTGCCCAACACCCAGTGATGAGTGAACAAGTTCTCGAATTGGAAAAACCATACTACCATCACCTTCAGTCTCTGTCACAAATGTAGGATTGTGACCACCGACTCCTTGCCAACCACAAGGCTGAACAAGACTGCCTAACCAGTGTCATAGCTAACCCAGAGATAAGCTTCCCAGCACATAACCTTGCCATTGCTAAAACCATCTATTTCCACTTCTGTAACATCACCTGACTGTGGACACAGAATGGTTCAATTGGTAGCATGCCTGCTTGTAAGCTGGAAAGCCCCGAGTACGCTCCAGGACTTACTAGTCACAGAAAATAATGCCTCAAAAGCAGGCTGCTCATCAGCTTGCAAAGTCCTTCAACTAAGCTCCAATGGAGAACAGTGTATGAAGATATGCTAAACACTCCTTCAATACAGGAGATTAGGGTGTGATCTAATCAAGTTACCAGTGCTTCAGTAAGAAAATAGACAGGGAATTGATCTCTGCATGCTGCAGTTCGTACCCCAAGTCTTATTTAAATGTAAAAGCAAGAGGTTGACTTCATGAATGTCAAAAGTCAGAAGTTTATCCAACACCTGCCTACTCTGCCATCTGCAACTCTGAAGGTGGGGGGTAACTGTAATGTTTGGGGCTGCACGGTAGCAGTGGTTAGCACTGCTGCCTCAGCACCAGGGACCTGGGTTCAATTCTGACCTTCAGTGACTGGAGTGTACACCCAGTCTCTGCGTGGGATTTCTCCGGGTGCTCCAAGTTTCCTCCCAGTCCAAAGATGTGCAGGTTAGGTGGATAGGCCATGCTAAATTGCTCCTTAGTGTCCAAAAGTTTAAGTGGGGCTACAGGGATAAGGTGGAGGAATGGACCTAGGTAGGGTGCTCTTTCAGAGGGTCAGTGCAGACTCGATATGCCAAGTGGCCTCCTTCTGCTCCATAGGGATTCTATTCTAAGACCCAGCCTCAGTTCATCTGCAAAGAAAAAAGTCATCCATGATCTTGAATGTTCTAAGAAACTCCTGCCATTTTCCACCCTTGCAAATTTGTCACCCAGAATTTTACCCCTAACTTACATAAAATCATGTTCATAATCCCTCAAATACTGCATGACCAAACGTCAACTGCTCCACAACGTCTTAAGCGACAGACATCAATGGATTTTAATAGAGAATTACAGGGTCAACGGCAGGGTTCTGAGGAATGTGGAGGAACAGAGAGATCTTGGGGTTCATGTCCACAGATCTCTGAAGGTTGCCACTCAAGTGGATAGAGGCATGAAGAAGGCTTAGTGTGATAGCGTTTATTAACAGGGTGCTTGAGTTTAAGAGCTGTGGGGTTATGCTGCAACTATACACGACCCTGGTGAGACAACATTTGGAGTATTGTGTGCAGTTCTGGTCACCTCATTATAGGAAGGATGTGGAAGCATTGGCAAGGGTGCAAAGGAGATTTACCAGGATGCTGCCTGGTTTGCAGGATAGATCTCATGAGGAAAGGTTGAGGGAAGCTAGGACTTTTCTCTTTGGAGCAGAGGAGGATGAGAGGCGACTTAATAGAGGTTTATAAGATAATAAGGGGGATAGAGTGGACTTTCAGAGACTATTTCCTCGGGTGGATGTAGCTGTTACAAGGGGGCATAGCTATAAGATTCAGGGTGGAAGATATAGGAGGGATGTCCGAGGTAGGTTCTTTACTCAGAGAGTGGTTAGGGTGTGGAATGGACTGCGTGCTGTGATAGTTGAGTTGGACACTTTAGGAACTTTCAAGCGGTTATTGGATAGGCACATGGAGCACACCAGAATGACGGAGTGGGATAGCTTGATCTTGGTTTCGGACAATGCTCGGCACAACAGAGGGCCGAAGGGCCTGTTCTGTGCTGCTCTGTTCTATGTTCTACCCAGTGACTCTCTGTAAAGCAAGACTTCAATTATCTTTATTTCAAATTCTTCCATGGCCTTCCCCTTCCTCAGACACAGGAACCACCCGTTTGAGAGAACTGAGAAAAAGGGCATTTAGCCGACAATATTGGTACGAACTTGGTTTTTGCAGCATATGGTGGTATTTTTTTCATTCTCTGCGACCATGGTTGAATCAGCAATGGTCAGTTCCTCAAGTTTAAACATTGCACCAAGAACTTCCTTGTCTGGAGGACAGCCCAACAACTCTTGCTCCCGATCCTGCAATTTAAAAAAGCAAATATAGAACAAAGAACAATAAAGCACAGGAACAAGCCCTTCGACCCTCCAAGCCTGTACCAGTCATGATACCACGCTCGGACAAAACCCCCAGTACATCCTAGTGCTGTATCCCTCTATACCCATCCAATCCATGTATTTCTCGCGATGCCTTTTGAATGCCATTAATGTATCTGCTTTCACAACCTCCCCAGGCAATGCGTTTCAGGCACTCCACCATCTGTAAAAAAAAAAATTTTTTTTTTTTTTTTTTTTTTTTTTTTAAACCTGCCTCTCATCTCCTCTAAACTTTGCCCCACAGACCTTCAACCTATGCCCCCTCGTGCCTCTCCACCCTGGGAAAGAATGCCTGCTCATCCACTCAATCTTGTAGACCCCTATCGGGTCACCCCTCAACCTCAGTCATTCCAATAAAAACAGTCCAAGTCTATTCATCCTCTCCGCATAGCTAACATCCTCCAGATCAGGCAATAGCCTGGTAAACCTCCTCTGCACCCTCTCCAAAGCCTCTACATTATTCTGGTAGTGTGGCGACCAGACTTGTGCTCAATATTCCAAGTGCAGCCTTACCAAGATTCTATACAACTGTAGCATCACTCATCTACTGCCTTCAGAAATCTAGCAAAAAGACAAGCTTCTTTCTAACAATTTTAGTTTACCAAAATAGAATAAACTTTTACCTCTGCTTTGCTCTTTACTTTAGAGGCAACATCCAACCCCATCATTCAATGTAAATAACCATCATGCGGTGTTAAACTCGGTACATCCAAAATATAATCCTTGCACTGTGTTTTAGTAATTAAACCTCTAGCTGAGGGGTACAACTAACTTCCCTCACTCCTAACTTAAAGATGCTGAAGCAAATAGATGATTAATTCCAGTGACCCTGTTGCAAAAATCAGAAACAGCAGAGAGTTTAACATTGATAGCATCTAGGTTACAGGTTGTTTTGACCATAAACAGCCCAGTTTAGAGCACATAAATGGCCAAATACAAAGTACCAGAGAATTACTTGTGTTGCTAAAGACCCAAGTATGATTCCTGCCTTAGAGATTCAGAAAAAAATTATTAAAGTGTAAAAAAATCCAGGCAACATTGATAAAGCGACTGTTCTGAAAATGTAAAATATTTTAAAACCATACATTTACCAACACTAATTTATAATCTCACAACCATTTAAATTGATGGGGTGGTGGGAAAGAGGACACATTAATAGCTGTGCTTCCATAGCTCTGGCACTACTTAACCTAAAATCCTTTAATTTATTGCACACACAGCTTGTGTTTAACTATCTCAGAGTGAGAATTCCATATTATATCCCTGGACGAGCTCTGGCTAAACGTTGGTGACAAAATGCAGCAAAATATTTTTTAAATAGTCGACAAAAAAAAAAAGAACAGCCAGAAGTCACTGGGGTGGAGCGGACTCCTCAATATGGTGACTTAGTGAGTAAACAGGCTCTTGATCCGGCACTCTCAAAGGCATTACAACCGCTGACTGTCAAAATCATCAACAAGAAACTGTCTGTTAGCACAAAATATCAATGTTCATACTACAGAGCTGCAGAATACAGGTAAAAGGCTTAACAAAAAGGAGGAGAGAATTAGATCTGTCGAAAATGCGACTTCCTCAGTCGAGGCCAGTTTACAATCTTTGGAAAAATCCTTTGTACTTGGTTGCAGGCTTCCAGACAAAAAGATAATTGACACCAATGAGAAGTGGCTGGACAATACCTTAACATTTGCAGTACAGAAGAATATACTTTGTTCCTAGATTAGCAAAATGCCTCCTTCTGTTCAGCATTGGCATAAAATTATTACAGATTGCATCCAAATCAGATGCATTCCAAAAGGTAAGGGGCCCTTATCTCAAATATCTCAGGCTCCCTATCTGCCTTACTCCTACAAGGTAATCCCACCCACATATACCAGATGCAAGGGTGTGTGCCAGTATGCCATGTTTTCATGGCTTTATCCTTTCTCTTCTCCCCCCGCCATGTTACTCGTCCTCTTTACTTTTTGTAGGGTTTACTGAACTGTTGGATTCCTCCTGACATTGACACTATTGTACCAGTTTGTTGTATTGACTGTAAAAACTAAAAAAGCAATAAAAATATATTTAAAAATAAATAGTTGACCTTTCATTTACAGAAACAATTCTTAATTTTCAATCCTGTTGCATAAAGATAACCTCCAGGGACATTCTACAAATGCATGCAAACACACAATGGTACAGCCTATTAAGACTAGTTTTTTGTACCTTTAGCTCCTGCATTGCAGCTTCAATGAAGCAGGATTCAGGTGTACCTTTTTCCTCTTCATACTGTCGCAACAAAGCTGCTCGCTCTCTCTCTATTACATGTTGCAAAACCTGTTCTGTTGTCGCCAGAAGCAGCTTTGAATATCGGCTGTATTCTTCATCTGATGGAAGGATTCAAATTAAATATCATGGCTCGTGTAGGGAGGAAGTCATTAAAAAATGTCAATTCAATGAAAAACAAAATATCTTATTTACAGATACAGTTCAAAGCTACATCCAGGTCAGCGAAAAATAAATTAACCCAAGTTAGAGTCCCCAGTTTGATCATTTGGACAGGCAACGTACAAGTCCCTGCACACCTAATGATTGGGTTATCGGATACAGATTTATGTGCATCACCTCCCCTTGGTTTCAAGCATAGAAAAAAGATATACAGCACAGGAGGCAGCCGCACACATTGTGTGCACCAGGCAAAAGATCCTTCCAGTCTAATCCCAACTTTCAACTTTTGTTCCATAAATTTGCAGGTTCCAACAAAAGTGCATATCCAATTTTTTTTTTTTTTTTAATTTTTTTTAATTGTTTTTAAACAGAGTTTCTGCTTCTACCACTTTTTTTTAGAAAATATTTTATTGAAGCATTTGTAATTTTCACAGTTTAACACATTTAACATTTCTTAAACAACCTTGTGGGCCAACACATGCAGAAAACAAAAAAAAACAATGTCCCCTACTGCCCTATTCCCTAATTACCTGTCCTTCTCCAACACTGCCATGCCTATTTTCTTACACCCCCCCCCCCCAATCTAAGGACAAACCCCTGAGTTGATCCTCTCAAGGCAAACTTGATTTTTTTCCAGGCTGAGAAATCCTGCCATATTGCTGACCCACACACCCGACTTCGGTGGCTCAGAGTCCCTCCATCCCAGCAAAATCCGTCTCCGGGCCACCAGGGAGGAGAAGGCCAGGACATCGGCCTCCCTGCCCCTCTTGGCCCCCAGATCATCCGATACCCCAAATATTGCCAGTTCTGGACTCAGAGTTACCCTCCCTTCCAGGACTTCTGACATAACGTTTGCAAATGCCTGACAAAATCCCCACAACTTCTGACATGCCCAGAACATATGTACATGATTAGCTGGGCTACCCCTACCGCCCACATCTGTCCTCCACCTCGTCAAAGAACCTGCTCACCCGGGCTACCGTCATGTGGGCCCTGTGGACCACTTTGAACTGGATCAGGCGAAGTCTGGCACAGGACGAGGATGAATTGATACTCTAGGCTTTTCCCCCACTTTTCCATTTCCAGCTCATCCTCCCACTTCACCTCCCTGATCGGGGCCCACTCCATCAACTCCTTGTATATCTCCTAAATCCTCCCCTCTCCAACCCCAGTTTTTGACATTATCCTTATCGGGGGGGGGGATTAGAGGAAAGCTGGGAACCTGCCTTCGTACAAAGTCCCGGACCTGAAGGTGTCAAAACCCATTCCCGCCCGGCAGCTCAAACTCCTCCTCTAGTGCCTTCAAGGTCAGAAAGCTCTCCTGGATAAATAAATCCCCAAATCTCTCGATCTCTGCGGGCTGCCACCTCCTGAAGACCCCATCCAGTCTCCCCGGGACAAAACGGTGATTGTTACAAATTGGAGACCACACTGACGCCCCTTCCAATCCCATGTGCTGCCTCCATTGCCCCCACACCCTTAGGGCTGCCACCACCACAAGGCTTGTAGAGTACCAAGCCGACGAGAATGGCAGGGGCTCCATTAATAGCCTTGCAGGATGCCACTTCCACTCTCTCAGGCCAACCCCTCCCCCACAACCCACTTCCTGACCATCGATATGTTGGCCACCCAGTAATAATTAATAAAGCTCAGGAGGACCAGGCCCCCCTCTCCACAACCCCGCTCCAGGAGTGCCCTAATTACTCTGGGGTTTCCCCAGCCACACAACCTGTAATCGCCACGTTTATTTTCCTAAAAAAGCCTTTGGGACAAAAATCGGATGGCATTGGAAAAAAGAAAAGCCGTCTTGGGAGGACTGTCATCTTCACCGTCTGGACCCTTCCCGCTAGCATCAGCGGGAGCATGTCCCATCTGTGGAAATCCTTTTTCATTTGGTTGACTGCTTTGCTCAGATTTAACTTGTGAAGCTGCCACCAATCCTTGGCCACTTGAATCCCTAAATATCTAAAACTCCCCGCTACCACTTTAAAAGGTAACTCCCTCAGTCTCCTTTCCTGCCCCCGTGCCTGGATCATAAACACCTCGCTCTTTCCCATATTCAACTTGTAGCCTGAAAATCGGCCAAATTCTCAGAGTACCTTCATGATTTCAGTCATCCCAAGGTCTATAACAAAGCAGCAAGTCATCCGCGTAGAGAGAAACCCTGTGCTCCAGCCCCACCCACACACCTGATGCTCTAAGGGCCATTGCTAAAGGCTCTGATGGCCAGGGCAAACAGTAAGGGAGAGAGCAGGTATCCCTACCTTGTCCCTCTCCCGAGATTAAAATATTCTGACCGGGTTCGGTTGGTTCTCACATTTGCCACCAGGGCCTGATATAGCAGCCGAACCCAGTCCACAAATCCCTGCCCGAGCCCAAACCTGCCTAAAATATCCCATAAGTATGTTCACTCCACCCAGTCGAAAGCCTTCTCCACATCCATGGCTATGACCACCTCAGCCTCACACCCCCCTCAGCTGGCATCATTATAACATTAAGAAGCCATCTAATATTAGACGTCAGGTGCCTGCCCTTCACAAATCCCATCTGATCCTGACCTATTACCTCCGGGACACAGTCCTCTATTCTGGTGGCCAAGATCTTTGCCAGTAATTTGGCATCTACATTTAAAAGGGAAATTGGTCTATACGATCCACAGCTCTCCAGGCCCTTGTCTTGCTTCAGGATGAGAGGGATTGATGCCTGTGATAGCATTGGGGGAAACACTCCCAACTCCTTGGATTCATTGAAAGCCTTAACTAACAGCGGCCCCACTAACCCCGAAAACGTTTTATAAAATTCCACTGGGAATCCGTCAAGTCCCGGGGCCTTACCCGATTGCATTGCCCCCAATCCGTCTATCACTTCACCGAGCCCAATTGGGCCCCAAGACTTCCTCCACCAGCTCCTCATCTACTTTTGGGAACTCAAGCCTCTCCAGGAATTGGTTCATTCCCTCCTCCCCCCGCAGGGGGTTCCGACTCAAACGACCATTGAATTCACGAAACAAGTCATTAACCGACCCCGGGTCCCTCACTACTTTCCACCCTCATCCTTAATTTTCCCTATTTCTCTCACCGCCTCCTGCTTCCTCAGCTGATGTGCCAACATCCTGCAAACTCTCCCCATATTCATATATTGCCCCTTTTACCCTCCTCAGCTGTCCCTCTGCCTTGCCTGTGGAAAGGAGCCCAAAATCCATTTGCAGTCTGACGCTCCTTCAGGAGCTCCTCATTCGGAGACTCCTGTCCACATGCAAGATTTCCAGCTCCACCCGTTCAGCCCTTTCCCTATGGGCCCGAATCGCAATATATTCCCCTCTGATGACCGCTTTAAATACCCCCCACACCACCTCTCCCGTGTCGTTGGTTTTTATATACCCCCGAATGGCCTCCCTAACTCGTTCACATATCTTGTGCATCTAGCCTCCACTGTGGGCACTCAGAATTTCCCGTGTTCACTTGTAGGTCTAGCCAACGTGGCGCATGGTCCGATACTACGATTGCCGAATACTCTTGTGCACCACCCCCGCTAACAATGTTTTGTCCAGTATAAAAAAGTTGATCCCCAACCTAGAACTCAACCGGTTCAACCTCGGATCCAAGACAGTGTTAAATCACCCTCCCATAACCAACTGATGCGAGTCGAGGTCCGGGAATTTTTCCCAGCATCTGCCTAACAAACGCGACGTCATCCCAGTTTGGGGCATATATATTCACCAACCCCACTGCCATTCCCTCCAGTTTCCCGCTAACCATAATAAATCTGCCTCCCGGGTCTGTCTCCATTTTCCCCACTCCAACGCCACCCGTTGGTAATCAGGATGGCCACCGCCCTGGTTCTAAAGTCCAATCCTGAATAGAACACTTGTCCGACTGTAGCCATCTGGGATGGCCACTTCCAGAATAAAAAATGAATGCTCGCAATGAATGTAGGGAACTATGGACAATGGACTAAGGGCAGCACGGTAGCATTGTGGATAGCACAATTGCTTCACAGCTCCAGGGTCCCAGGGTCGATTCCGGCTTGGGTCACTGTCTGTGCGGAGTCTGCACGTCCTCCCCGTGTGTGCGTGGGTTTCCTCCGGGTGCTCCGGTTTCCTCCCACAGTCCAAAGATGTGCAGGTTAGGTGGATTGGCTGTGATAAATTGCCCTTAGTGTCCAAAATTGCCCTTAGTGTTGGGTGGGGTTACTGGGTTATGGGGATAGGGTGGTGGTTGTTGACCTTGGGTAGGGTGCTCTTTCCAAGAGCCGGTGCAGGCTCGATGGGCTGAATGGCCTCCTTCTGCACTGTAAATTCTATGTTAGAAAAGCAAGCAGGCACAGAGCCTGTATGCGTATTGGGAAGGCAGCTCCCAGACGGGACTGAAACTGTAGGCCAATTAACATATTGATGGCCCATCTCCAGGAACAAAGGAAAGACACTCAAGCAACCAATACAGCTACAGACATCCTAGCGCCAGTTCCCCAAACCAAAAGCGCAAACAAAGCAAGGCCAACGGCCACCGGCCACCTAAGACACACCCAGCCATCAGGGCACCCACCCCTTTATTGGTCAAGATCAATACCAGTGATCAAGATGCAGCCCAATTAATTGGGGCCAAGTTCAAGGCCCGCCCAAAAGCGCGCGAAGCCCCTCCAGGTATAAGAAGAAACCCCCAAGAGAGAATCGCTCTCTTGGACTTGGCTCTCAAAGCGGAGAGACTCGTCCACCAACTGCACCAGAAGCAAGTCCAAGGTCAACGCTCACTACCAGACGGACGACCTTAGCTGTTCTCATGTACCTCTTCAAACTCAACAACCTCCGATCCGAACAACGGCCATTGTTCCTCTGACTAAGTGGGCACCCGAAGTTAAGTATAGGCGTGAGCATTAGAGATAGTTTAGTTTGTAGCACTGTTGTGCATGAGTAGATCTTACTGTGTGTAAATAAATAATATTGACTTTGAACTAACTAACTGGTTTATTGGCTCTTTGATCGGTATTCGGATTGAACCTTGCGGCGGTATAGAAAGATACCCGGTGACTCTGAAAGTAAACATAATTAGGATTAAGGAAGGCGACCATATTGCCCGCCATACTTATAACCAGATAAACAGAGCAACACGACCCATCCCTTTTTCAGTCTAAATTGATCCCCAGCTTCAATTGAGTCTCCTGTAACATGGCCACGTCCGCCTTTAACTGTCTCATGTGTGCGAACACACAGGCCCTCTCGAACGGCCCATTCAGGCCACGAACATTCCACATAACCATCTGGTCAGGGGGGATCTTGGACCTGTGAGCCCGGTCCACCCCCAACAGTCTGTCAAACGCCTCTGCACTCATCATTTTCTCAAGCATCTTCACAACACACGCACCGGCATCCGATCCTTCCTTTCCCTCTGGCAGACAGACAATCCGAATGTTCTGCCTGCAGGAACGATTCTCCAGATCTTCCACCTTTTCCAGCAACTGCTTTTGCCGATCCCGTAAAATGCCAATTTGCAGTGTCATCCCAATGGACTGCTCCTCTTGTTCCGTCGCTTGCTCCTGTAGCTTTTGGATCAACCGTCCTTGGGCCGTCACTGTCACCTCCATCCGGTCGACATCCTCCATAAATCAAGGCTACCACCTTGGTCAGGTACTCCACATACCCCTCCAGGTACGTAACCAACCGATCCATTGACCATTGAGCCGGTGGGGCCGGACCTAGCTTCTCGACCATTGCAGTCACCAAGCTCAGATCCTCACTTCCAACCAGCTTTTGATTCCTTCTTTTGCGATTACTTTTATGGAGCGTAGTTTAGAGTTCGCCTTCTCCTCCTCTCACTTTTATCCACTTGTTAGAAAGAATTTCCACCAAAATCCAGCTTAAAAGCGGTTTTAAAAAAACACCAGGAGCTGCTAAATGTGCGACCTTTCACAACATGGTCACCACCGGAAGACCTTCTACCACCCTTTCAAACTGAGTTCCAGACTCCCCCTGCCAACAGCTGAATGAAAACTTACTCCACTCCCCTCATCCATTCTGATATTGACCTCCACTAACAGAAAGAGCTCTATCACACCCTGCCCTATTCACTCTATTGAACCCTGCCCTATTCACTCTATCGCACCCTGCCAATCTTGTACACCTTATTTAAATTTCCCCTCATCCTCCTGTTCCAGAGGAAGCCACACTAGCCTACCAAATCTTACCACTCAGCTAAAATGCACTCCTGGAAACATTCTCTTAGAACTGCTCTGTATTCCCTCCTGTGGCAACCACACCCTTACAATAATGTAGTGAGTAGAATTGTGCCCCATAAGCTAGCTTGAAAATGAAATGAAATGAAAATCGCTTATCATCACAAGTAGGCTTCAAATGAAGTTACTGTGAAAAGCCCCTAGTCGCCACATTCCAGCGCCTGTTCAGGGAGGCTGGTACGGGAATTGAACCCGCACTGCTTGGCCTGCTGCAAAAGCGAGATATTTAGCCATGTGCTAAACCAACCCCTAATAATAATCACTTACTGTCACAAGTAGGCTTCAATGAAGTTACTATGAAAGCCCTAGTTGCCACATTCCGGCACCTGTTCGAGGAGGCTGGAACAGGAATTGAACCCACGCTGCTGCTTTTGTTCTGCATTACAAGCCAGCTGTCTTAGCCCACTGTGCTAAACCAGCCCCTAAACAGGTAAAAAAAATTAATTCATGGGATGTGGACATCGCTGCAGAGACCAGCATTTATTGCCCATTCCGAATTGCCCTAAGGTGGTAGTGAGCTGCCTTCTTGAATCGCAACAGCCTACTTGGTTATAGATACACCCAGAGCTGTTGGGGAGAGAGTTCCAGGATTGACAGTGAAGGAATAGCAATAAATTTCCAAGTCAGGATAGTGAGTGGCTTAAGGGGAACCTAGTTGGTGTTCCCATGCAGCTGCTTCCCTTGTCCTTCTAAATTATAGCTGCCATGGGTTTGGAAAATGATGTCTAAAGACTCTTGCCGAGTTCCTGCTGTGCACAGGAGCTGCCTGTTCACTGGTTTGATCAATGGTAAAGTCAACATAGTATGCTGGCTACCAGTGTCAGCAATTGTTTTCACTGTTTTCAACTGCAAAGAACATTCTCCATTAGTGGGCCACACAGTAGCAGTGGTTAGCACAGTTGCTTCACAGCTCCAGGGTCCCAGGTTCCATTCCCGGCTGGGTCACTGTCTGTGCGGAGTCTGCACATTCTCAGTGCCTGCGTGGGTTTCCTCCAGGTGCTTCAGTTTCCTCCCAGTCCAAATATTTGCGGGTTCGGGGTATTGGCCATGTTAAATTGCCCTTAGTGGACAGTATAATGGTTAACGGAGATCAAGGCAGCAGGTTACGTGACAGGTTATTATGTAGAGATATGGGTTCAAAGACAAGGAAAATTAGGAGAAAGGGTAAGGGAAAAATAAATTGCGAAAAGTTACTGATCAAGGTGTTAGGATTCATAACAAAGACATAAAAAACAGCATAAGTGTACTTTACCTGAATGCTCGTAGTATACGAAATAAGGTAAATGAGTTGATGGCGCAAATCATCGTGAATGACTATGATTTAGTGGCCATGACTGAAACATGGTTAAAAGATGGTCACGACTGGGAGTTAAATATCCAAGGGTATCAGACTATACAAAAGGATAGAATGGACGGTAAGGGCGGTGGTGTAGCTTTGTTGTTTAAGGGTGGCATCCGGGCAATAGTAAGGGATGACATTGGTGCTATGGAGGACAAGGTTCAATCAATTTGGGTTGAAATCATGAATAGTAAGGCAAAAAGGACACTGATAGGAGTAGTCTATAGGCCACCAAATAGTAACAGGATGGTAGGGCAGGCAATAAGCAAAGAAATAACGGATGCATGTAGAAATGGTACAGCGGTTATCATGGGAGATTTTAATCTGCATATCGATTGGTTTAACCAGGTTGGTAAAGGCAGCCTTGAGGAGGAGTTTATAGAATGTGCCCAGGATAATTTCCTGGAACAGTATGTAATGGAACCTACAAGGGAACAAGCGGTCCTAGATCTGGCCTGTGTAATGAGGCAGGATTGATTAATGATCTCATAGTTCGGGATCCTCTTGGAAGGAGCGACCACAATATGGTGGAATTTAAAATACAGTTGGAGGATGACAAGGTAAAATCAAACACTAGTGTTTTGTGCTTAAACAAAGGCGATTACAATGGGATGAGAGAAGAACTAGCTAAGATAGACTTCATGGTGAAGCAGTTGAGGAACAGTGGAGAACCTTCCGAGCGATCTTTCAGTGTTCAGAAAAGGTTCATACCGACAAAGAAAGAAAGACGGTAGAAAGGGGAAAAATCAACCGTGGGTATCTAAGGAGGTGAGGGAGTGTATCAAATTGAAGGAAAAAACATACAAAGTGGCAAAAATTAGTGGGAGACTAGAGGACTAGGAAGTCTTTAGGAGACAACAGAAAGCTACTAAAAAAGCCATAAAGAAGAGTAAGGTAGACTATGAAAGTAAACTGGCTCAGAACATAAAAGCAGATAGTAAAAGCTTCTACAAATATATAAGACAAAAGAGTGGCTAAGGTAAATATTGGTCCTTTGGAAGATGAGAAGGGAAATTTAATAATAGGAGACGGGAAAATGGCTGAGGAGCTGAACAGGTTTTTTGGGTCAGTCTTCACAGTGGAAGACACAAATAACATGCCAGTGACTGATGGAAATAAGGATATGATAGGCGAGGACCTTGAGATGATTGTAATCACTAAGGAGGCAGTATTGGGCAAGCTAATGGGGCTAAAGGTAGACAAGTCTCCTGGCCCTGATGGGATGCATTGCAGAGTTTTAAAAGAGATGGCTAGGGAAATTGTAAACGCACGAGTGATAATTTATCAAAATTCACTAGACTCTGGGGTGGTCCCAGAGGATTGGAAAGTAGCAAACGTGACACGACTGTTTAAAAAAGGTCGGCAGAAAACAGGTAATTATAGGCCGGTAAGCTTAACTTCGGTTGTAGGGAAAATGCTGGAATCTATCATTCAGGAGGAAATAGCGGGGCACCTGGAGGGAAATTGTCCCATTGGGCAGACGCAGCATGGGTTCACAAAGGGTAGGTCGTGTCTGACTAATTTGGTAGAATTTTTTGAGGACGTTACCAGTGCAGTAGAAAGCGGGGAGCCAATGGATGTGGTATATCTGGATTTCCAGAAAGCTTTTGACAAGGTGCCACACAAAAGGTTGCTGCATAAACTAAAGATGCATGGCATTGAGGGTAAAGTGGTAGCATGGGTAGAGGATTGGTTAACTAACAGAAAGCAGAGAGTGGGGATAAATGGGTGTTTCTCTGGTTGGCAACCTGTAACTAGTGGGGTCCCTCAAGGATCAGTGTTGGGCCCGCAGTTGTTCACAATTTACATAGATGATTTGGAGTTAGGGACCAAGTGCAATGTGTCAAAGTTTGCAGACGACACTAAGATGAGTGGTAAAGCAAAAAGTGCAGAGGATACCGGAAGTCTGCAGAAGGATTTGGATAGGTTAGGTGAATGGGCTAGAGTCTGGCAGATGGAATTCAATGTTGCCAAGTGTGAGGCTATCCATTTTGGGAGGAATAACAGCAGAATGGATTATTATTTAAATGGCAAGATGTTAAAACATGCTGCTGTGCAGAGGGACCTGGCTGTGCTGGTGCACGAGTTGCAAAAAGTTGGTGTGCAGGTGCAACAGGTGATTAAGAAGGCTAATCGAGTTTTTGTCTTTCATTGCTAGAGTTCAAGACTAGTGAGGTTATGCTGCAATTGTATAGGGTGTTGGTGAGGCCACATCTGGAGTATTGTGTTCAGTTTTGGTCTCCTTACCCGAGAAAGGACATATTGGCACTGGAGGGAGTGCAGAGGAGATTCACTAGGTTGATCCCAGAGTTGAGGGGATTAGATTATGACGAGAGGTTGAGTAGACTGGGACTGTACTTTAATTGGAGTTTAGAAGGATGCGGGGGGATCTTATTGAGACATATAAAATTATGAAGGGAATAGATAGGATAGATGCGGGCAGGTTGTTTCCACTGGTCGGGGAAAGCAGAACTAGGGGGCATAGCCTCAAAATAAGGGGAGGTAGATTTAGGACGGAGTGTAGGAGGAACTTCTTCACCCAAAGGGTTGTGAATCTCTGGAATTCCTTGCCCAGTGAAGCAGCTGAGGCTCCTTCTTTAAACGTTTTTAAGAAAAAGATAGATGCCTTTCTAAAGAATAAAGGGATTCGGGGATATGGTGTACGGGCCGGAGAGTGGAGCTGAGTCCACAAAGATCAGCCATGATCTCATTAAATGGCGGAGCAGGCTCGAGGGGCCAGATGGCCTACTCCTGTTCCTAGTTCTTATGTTCGTACTGGAAAATGGGATCAGTATAGATAGGTGCAGACACTGGGCCTCATGCTGTGTTGTAAAATTCGATTGAGTACAAGAATAGAAGATGATTTTGCAATTCTACAGGAATGTTGGACAATATCAATGCAGACAGTGCAGCAACCAGCTCAAATCACATGAATAGAAGTAACATGCAAAAGCAGGCACAACTCTCAATTGTCTCCCACATCACCAAATTATCACTAAATGTTAAGACAAATGAGGTTCCACCGTAGGACACAAGCACATCTAAAGTTACAGAAATTTCAGCACAGTAACAAACCTATGGTAAAATGCTGATTAAAAGATAATTTTCTAGTCCAAAAATAGGCCAACTCAAAGTTCGTCAGAACCTTTTGCTTTGAATTCCACTTTTGAACTACAAAATAGTTCTGGCAATGGCGATTAAAACCTACATTACATCTGCCATTCAAACACTTCATACGAATTACTTTGAAATACAGTAATCTTTATGTAGGCACTGCAATACTTTAGAATGAAGGATTTTCAACATTTAGTCAAATGATAGTTTGTACAGACCTACATGTCTGGCACACATTGGAGGTGGAGGATGCACAGAAAAACCTTTCTGCTCCTTCCCAACCATCAATTCTGTAAACAATTTGGATGACCTGCCCTACTGTGCAATACACTTTTCCAAAGAGGGTGCTGAATTAACAAACAATGAGCCAAGAGAATCAATATTTCCACTCACCTCCCAAGTAAATTGGTTCAACTTTCGTCCACATGGATTTGGGTAAAGCCATCAGGACACCCTTCTCCCTACGCATCAGCTGCATGGTGATAATATCCTCCACACTGTACTGATGAGTCTCCATGGCAACAACGCTGAAAAAAAATACTTTGATTAAACTCTCCACGATCAATGAAGTCTTCCAAACATCACATTTACAGGGATCTTTCTGGGGTGTAAAATTGAACTAATTTGGAACGGCAAGGATTTAAGATGAGTGGCAGGAGACGAGACTCGCATCCACAATTTTAGCATTATAACATATTGAGGTCAGCTCTTGCAGAGCCTCAATAATACAACTGCCCAGGCCACCTTATGGTTGACTGGGTAGCCAAACATCTGCAAGCATGGCCTTAAATCAACTGATGACAATACCAAGAACTGAAGAAGCCATAACAGAAATACTGAAAAGGAAAAGATACTAAAAAAAATGTTTTATCCTAGTACTGGCCAACAACTTATAAATAAATAGAACACACTTCCTTTTCTCAGACACCAATGTTTTGGTGAAAGCAGCAACAGCCAAATTCACTGCACCATAGTTGGCTCTCCTGCACAGGGGAGGAGTAAAAGTGGGCACACAATAGTTACAAGGGATGCAATTTTAAGGAGGACAGGAGCTTCTGCAGCCACAAACAATAGTATGTTGCCACCCTGATGCTAGGGCCAGTGATATCTCAAGAGTGGCTGCAGGACATTCTGAAGGGGCCAGGTGAATGGCCAGTGGTTATGGTACACACTGGTACAAACGACACAAGTAAAAAAAGTTGAAAAGTAGGACCTCAAGGTTGTGATCTCTGGATTACTACCAGTGCCATGTGCTAGTCAGGGCAGAAATAGCAGGATCTATCAGATGAATACATGGCGGAAGTGTGTGTGACAGGGAGGGTTTCAGATTCCTGGGGCATGGGGACGGGTTCTGGGAGAGGTGGGACTACAACAGACCGGACAGTTTATATCTGGGCAGAACCAGCACTGGTGTCCTTGGGGGAAGGTATTGCTAGAGTGGGTGGGCAAATGAAAATGGCAGGGGAGTGGGAACCTATGCAAGAAGTCAGAGGGGAGGAAACTGATTAGAACAAAAGACAGAAGGGGAATAAGAAAAGTGATAGGCAGAGAAGGGCCAGAATCAAACAGGGCCTCGTGAAAAATAATGGGAAAGGGACAAGTCACATTATAAAGACAAGCTTCACAGCTTTGTCCCTTACTGTGAATAACGTGGATTAATTAATCATGCAAATAGATGTAAACAAGTATGATATGCTGCAGGGTGACCAGGGATGGGAACTGTAGATCCTGGGGTATTCAGTATTTAGGAAGGACAAGCAAAAAGGAAAAGGCAGTGGGGAAGCATTGTTGGTTAAAGAGGAAGTTAACACAATAGTGAGCAAGGATGTTAGTTCAGGCGATGGGAAATCTGTATGGGTAGAGCTGAGGAACACCATGGGGCAAAAAACATGAGCGGGGGTTATATATACTCCCAAACCTAGTGATGTTGAGATTGGCATTAAACAGGAAATGCATACAATAAAGGTACATTTGTAATTATGGGTGACTTTAATCTGCATATAGATTGGGGAATCAAATTAGCAACAATGCTAGAGGAGGAATTTCTGGAGTGTACACATGATGGTTTTCTGGGCCAATACATTGAGGAACCAACCAGAGACCAGGCCATCCTAGACTGGGTACTGTGTAATGAGAAAAAGATAATTGGGGATCTAGCTGTGCAAGGCCCCTTGGGGATGGGTGTCAAGATGGAGAGTGATGTCGTTGATGGAAACTGGGATCCTGAATCTTAATAAAGGAAACTACAATGGTATGAGGCACGAGTTGGCTATGCTGAATTGAGAAATATTAAAGGGATGACAGTGGATAGGCAATGGCAAACATTCAACGGGTGACTGCAACAAATGTATTAGTAGGGAAATTGTGTTGGGGAAATTGGTGGGATTGAAAGCCAATAAATCCCCAGGGTCTGATAATGTCCATCCCAGAGTACTTCAGAAAGTGGCCCTGGAAATAGTGGATGCATTGGTGGTCACCTTCCAGAAAAACTCTGGAACAGATTGGAGGGTAGCTAATATAATACACTATGTTAGGGGCTGTTTAGCACAGGGCTAAATCGCTGGCTTTGAAAGCAGACCCAGGCAGGCCAGCAGCACGGTTCAATTCCCGTAACAGCCTCCCCGAACAGGCGCCGGAATGTGGCGACTAGGGGCTTTTCATAGTAACTTCATTTGAAGCCTACTTGTGACAATAAGCGATTTTCATTTCACCTCCATGTAAGGAGGCAGAGAGAGAAACGGGGAACTATAGGCCTGTCAGCCTGACATCAGTGATGGGGGAAATTCTACCGCCCATTACAAAAGATTTAATGGCAGAGCACTTGGAAAACAGTGGCTGAATCAGTCAGCATGGAATTACAAAGGGAAATCATGCTTGACAAATCTACTGGAATTCTTAGAGGATGTAACTAGTAGAGTTGGTGAGAGGGTGCCAGCGAATGTGATTTATTTGGACTTTCAGCAGGTTTTCTACAAGGTCCCACACATGAGACTACCATGTCAAATTAAAGCACATGGGATTGGGGGTAATGTATTGAGATGGAGCGAAAACTGGTTGGCAGACAGGAACAGGCAGTGACTAGTGGGGTACTGCAGGAATTGTGCATTTTTGGTCTCCTTATTAGTGGAAGGATGTCCTTGCTATAGAGGGAGCCCATCAAAGGTTTACCAGACTGATTCCTGGGGTGGTGGGACTGACATACAAGGAGAATAGTCAGTTAGGATTATATTTGCTGGTGTTCAGAAGAATTAAGAGATCTCATAGAAATAAAAGAACAGTACAGCACAGGAACAGGCCCCTCGGCCCTCCAGGCCTGCACCGATCACATGTCCTATCCAGACCACCGCCTGTGTCCCCCTTTATGAATACCGATGCAAAGTACTTATTAAGGATCTCACCTACTTCCTTTGGTTCTACGCATAATTGCCCTCCTTCGCCCTTAAGTGGACCAACTCTTTCTCCAGCTACCCTCTTGTTGCTAATATACATATAAAATGCCTTGGGATTCTCCTTAATCCTGTCTGCCAAGGACATTTCATGACTCCTTTTTGCCCTCCTAACTCCCCGTTTGAGTGAGCTCTTTTCTACTTTCCCTGTATTCTTCAAGTGCTTCATCTGGTTTTTAGTTGTCTAGACCTCATGTATGCATCCCTTTTCTTTTTGACTAGATTCTCAATTTCCCTGGACATCCACGGTTCCAGAATCCTGCCTTTCCTTTTCATCGGCACACGCCCATCCTGCACTCCCGTCAACTACTTGAGACTCCCACGTGCCAAATGTGGATTTACCCGCAAACTGTCTCTCCCAAACAACAATGTCTAGATCCGGCCTAATCTGGTCGTAGTTAGCCTTCCCCCAATTTTAGCACGTTAACCCTAGGGCAACACTCATCCTTTTCCATGAATATCTGAAAGCTTACGGAATTGTGATTACTGTCCAACACATGTTTCACCACTGCAACTTTGATGACCTGGCCGGGCCCGTTCCCTAGTACTAGTATAGCCCCCTCTCTAGTCGGTCTACCCACATGTTGTTCCAAAAAACCTTCCTAGGCGCACTTAAATTCCTCACCATCCGGACACGTAGCCCTAAAGGATTTCCAGTCAATATAAGGAAAATTAAAGTCTCCACCTATAACAATCATATTATTTCTACATCTATCCAGAATCTGCTTACATATCTCTTCAACTGTCCCATGGGCTGCCGGGAGACCTGTAGTACACTCCCATCATAGTGACCACCCCCTTCCTGTTTCTGTTCTATCCAGTGTCTCGTTACTTGATTCTTCCAAGGTGTCCTCCTTCCTTACAGCTGTAATATGTTCTCTAACCAGCATTTCCACTCTCCCACCTCTTACCTTCCCCTCCATCTCGTCTAAAACACCTTTATTCCGGGATATTTAGCTGTCCACCGAGTTAGACCTCCCCGTGCCTGCCCCTCCTCCTAGCCAGCCTGACCCGGGTACCTACCACACCCCCACCCCACAGCCACATTTGTTTAAACCCACCCGAACCATACTAGCAAACCTCCCAGCAAGAATATTGGTGCCCCTCCAGTACAGATGTAACTCATCCTTTTCACAGTAACTTCACTGCAGTGTTAATGCAAGCCTACTTGTGACAATAATAAAGATTATAATAATACAGGCCCCACATCTTCCCTGGAAGACATCCCAGTTCTTTAGCCACATATTCAGCTGTACTATCCATGTTCCTAGCCTCACTAGCATGTGGCAAGGAGTGTAATCCTGAAATTACCACCCTGTAGATCCTGCTTTTTGTTCTTCTACCAACTCCCTAAATTGTCACTGCAAGACCTCACTACTCTTTCTACCTAAATTATTTGTGCCAATGTGCACAATGACCTGTCTGATTTCCCTCATCTTAGGATGCTTTGTACCCGCTCAGAAAATTCTAATAGCAGTAGACAGGGGAGATGCAAGAAGGATGTTCCCGATGGTGGAACAGGTCCCCCATCCTTTTAATACCTGCCCTATGCCAGCTTTGAAACCCTCCAGCTTTGAAACCCTCCGTCTATCTTGCCCGGGACAAATCAGTGATTGTTGCAGCTTTGAAACCCTCCGTCTATCTTGCCCGGGACAAATCTGTGATTGTTGCGTATCTGGGTCCAAACTGAGGCTCCCTCCACTCCCGTGTCTTCTCTACTGACCCCAGATCCTTAATGCCGCCGCCACCACCGCACTTGAGGAGTAGCACGCCGGCGAGAATGGCAGAGGTGCCGTTACAAGTGCCCCTAAGCTGGTGCCTTTGCATGAGGCCGTCTCTAACCACTCGTGTACTTTCAACCGTTAATGCTGTACGTAGAGTCCTTGGGACAGATATGGCAATAATAAAAATATAACTCAAATATCACAACTTGAAAAGTGCAGTGTGGAAAATGCACAGAAACATTTCAAATCAAATTCACATCAAAGCTCTAAAACCTAGGACTTGGCTCCTCACTCTGCAACTGGATCCTTGACTTTCTGACCCATAGGCCACAATCGGTAAGAATAAACACCTCCTCCACGATAGTTCTCAACACAAGGCTGAGTACTTAGCCCCCTACTATGTTCCCTATACACACACGACTGCGTGTCAAAATTTGGCTCCATTTCCATTTATAGGTTTGCTGACGACACAACCGTAGTGGGTTGGATCTCGAAGAACGTCGAGTCAGGATACAGGAGGAAGATAGAGAACATAGTGGAGTGGTGTAACGACAACAATCTCTCCCTTAATGCCAGTAAAACTAAAGAGCTGGTCATTGACTTCAAGAAGCAAAGTATTGTGCACACCCATCTGCATCAATAGCTACGACCAAGAAAGCACAACAGCGCCCATACTTCCTCGGAAACTAAGGAAATTCTGCATGTCCACATTGACTCTTACTACAGGTGAACCATAGAAAGCATCCTATCTGGCTGCATCTCAGCCTAGTATGGCAACTGCTCGGCCCAAGACCGTAAGGAGCTTCAGAGTCGTAAACACCACCCAGTCCATCACATGAACCCACCACCCATCCATTGACTCCATCTACACCTCCCGCTGCCTTGGGAAAGCGGGCAACACAATCAAAGACCCCTCCCACCCAGCTTACTCACTCTTCCAACTTCTTCCATTGGGCAGGAGATACAAGATTCTGAGAACATGCTCGAGCAGGTTCAAAAACAGCTTCTTCCCCGCTGTTACCAGACTCCTAAATGACCCTCTTATGGGTTGATCTGATTAATACCACACTCCTGTATGCTTCACGCAATTCATGTGTCTATGTATTTACATTGTGTACCTGGTGTTACCCTATTACGTACTTTCTGTTCATGACTAAATGATCTGCTGCACACAGAAATACTTTTCACTGTACCTTGGTACATGTGACAATAAACAAATCCAATCAGCCTCAAGAGATTACAATCCAATGCTATGGTTCTGACATTATAAATGAACCATAGATTAGCAAAGAGTGCTTACTAACAGCATATTTCACTAGCTCACTATTGTTATTCATAATAGCACAAGATGAACAGAGATTACAACCGCTGTTTCAATGAAGTCTGCTACACGAATTGCTTCATGCATGGTCCCCATTCACTCTTCCCCACACAACAATATTAATTTCCAGAGATTGAAAAAACCCGCTCTTGCATCAAGATGTTTACTCAAATCACATTGTAATGATCTATGACTTGTGTGAACTAAGCAAGCAATTAGTGAGTTGTTTTAAACTGCATCATATTGAAACTATCTACCAATTTTACTGGTCAAAAGTTAGAATTTCAGATTTAAGTAGCTCTAACCAAGTAAATTCCCATTTGATCTTTAGAACAATTTTCAATTAGCATAGAACATTACAGCGCAGTACAGGCCCTACGGCCCTCGATGTTGCGCCGACCTGTGAAACCATATCTTTTTTCATAATGCTGGAGGGAAGAAAATCATCACATCTAAGTAGGGTTTAACAGTTCATTTAGCATTATATTGCACTACTGGTTATTCTGAAAAGACAAATTCTTAGACTTAAAACTACTTTGCAAACATTACACAAACAATTCTTTTATTAAAAATTTAGAGTACCCAATTAATTTTTTCCAATTAAGGGGCAATTTAGCACGACCAATTCACCTACCCTGCACATCTTTGGGTTGTGGGGGCAAAACCCACGCAAACACGGGGAGAATGTGTAAACTCCACATGGACAGTGACCCGGGGTTGGGATCGAACCAGTTTCTTGGCGCCGTGAGGCAATAGTGCTAACCACTGTGCCACCGTGCTGCCATATTACACAAACAATTCTAACAAATATTTTGACAAGGCACATTTTCCTAATACAAGATTTGTTTGCAAATAGAAGAGAACCAAAACTATATTGCTTGAAAGCATTTCTAATTCTCACCTCTTGAGGTCTATTTTATGTACAGCCTCATAACAGATGGGGCATTTCCCCCACGTTTTCTCACTGAGGGAGAGATAGTGGAGAATACAAGCCCAACAGTAGATGTGCCCACAGCGAGTTATCTTTGCAGCAGAGGGAGGATACAAGCAGATTGGACACGAAGGAACTTCATGACTACAAATGCGCTAGAAAATAAAAACACTTCAGTAATCTTAATCAGAGAACAGATCAAGAACAGATCAATTTTGACCCTACAAAGAAACAAAGCCTGGTAATGTCAGAAAACACTTCAACAAAGGGTAATGGACATCTTATATTCTTCAGTATATCTTGTATTCTCTTTTCTCTCGTGTACTAGCTCATTTCACTTTTCAAAGCATCCAATCACTTCCTGTGTAGCAAGTTCCACTTGCCTATTTATTAACTACAAGTGGAAACATTCTCTTTGCATTCACTCCTATCCAACCCTTTCAGTCTATAAACTGAAAAGCCCCAATTTGTTTAAGCTTGCCAAATAGCTGTACTTGCTCAGTTGTTTTAAATCCTGTTTACACTCTCCAGTGCCAAAGTCTTTTTGTAGTATGAAGCTTAGAACTATGCACAATACTCAGTGTGATCTGAGCAGGTTCCTATAAGATGTTAATTTCACTACATCGAATCCATAGAAATAATCAGTGAGGTTATAATTTTTAATTATTTCACTTTTGCAGTTTTTAATTATTTGCTCACCTGTATCCCTAGAATTCCTTTGCTGCTTTACTCCATTTAGTTTGTTTTCTGAGGTGCCAATATTGCTGCTATTTTCTCTATCACAAAGCTGCTCAAATTCTGCGTTGTACATTAGGTTCTAGATCCAGCTAATTCAAGACCGTCTCCAAAGCGAGAAGCTTTGATAAACCTAATCTGCCCTCTTCAAGTAAATTCAATCAATTGCTTAGCTTTTATCTGAACTTAGAATAATAATCACTTATTGTCACAAGTAGACTTCAATCAAGTTACTGTGAAAAGCCCCTAGTCGCCACATTCCGGCACCTGTTCGGGGAGGTCAGAATGAGAATTGAACACGCGCTGCTGCATTAAAAGCCAACTGTTTAGCCCACTGTGCTAAACCAGCCCCTTGCACTTGCAACTGACACATATGGTGGGAGTACAAGAAAATGTAATGGGGGAGAGCAACAGATATGCAGTGAAGTATCAGATGGATTAGGATTAAATCACTAACACAATAGTAATTTAGAACCTCTAATTAACATCCAAATCCAGAGGAATGCAGGCAAATATGATTTAACTCGACACAGAAATTTCTGAATCATGGGCAATGGAAGATCTTTATGGATCATGGGCAATGCAGAAAGCAGGTTTACTGAAACAGAGAATTGCTTCCTCAAAGTATATTCTTAAATGGTTATAAAGGGTTCAATAAGAATTTCAATTTTAAACGCCTGTTGTGTTTTCTGCTCTCTGTAGCCATCTGGGATGGCCACTTACAACCAGGAACAAAGAAGCTCGCAAAGCATAGCGGGTAAAATGGACAATGCGAGATTCAGGCAGGCTCAGAGCCTGAAATGTACATTTGCGAGTGAGGAATCCAGACGGTATCGAATCACCGACCAATTAGCATTTGATGGGCCGATTAGCATTTCATGGCCCATCTCCACCAAGACAAAGGACTGGTACTTGAGCGACCGGTACAGTCCCAGACATTTCGGCGCCAATCCCTGTACTAGGGAAGCGTAAACAACAGGGTCAGTGACCGCTTGGGACACGCTCAACCATCCAGGCACACGGCCATTTATTGGTTCGAATCGAACATAGTGATCAGGGATCACCCAATTAGTGGGGTCCAAACTGAAGGACCGCCCAAAAGAGCGCGAAAAACCCCAAGCATAAGAAGAGAGTCCACCATGTGTTCGCCCTCTTTTGGACCTGGTGCCCCGGCAACGATCATCTACAATCGCAGCACCACCAGAAGCAAGTCCAAGTTCAACGTCCACTACCAGACGGATGAGCCTAGCTGAGCAGCAGTTACTTATACAGACTTGATAGATCCAGAATCGAACAACGGCCACTGTTCCTCTGACCTAAGCCAGGTGCCTGAAGTTAAGTACGGGTTGTCTTATTCGATAGGTGTAGTTTAGCTAGTAGTGTTTATGTTGCATGACTAATTGTGTGTGTAAATAAAGTACCCTTGACCTTACTAACTGGTGTTTGACTCTATGATCAATAGCCGGTTGAACCTTGTGGTGGTATCATTTGATGCCTGGTGACTGAGCATTAGAATATAGATATTCAAAGGAAGGAGGGCAACCTCACTGACTGCTATATTTACAGCAGATCCACAGAAAAGGCAACATCCCCAATTCACTAATATTGCTAGTGAAATCAAACTACATCCTAACTACACATGTATGATACTCACCACCTGTTGGACAAAGTTCCAGTTCACCAACATATCGGGGTCAACAAAGTGAACAGTGTAGTCCTGTTCCTCGGAGACCACAAACTGACAGCTTGAAAAGAAAATGGAAAATTAGTCACTTAAAACGGATGCTTAAATTAGCCTTCACAGAAAGCTATTTACAGTTTTGTGATGCTACTATCTTTCCTTTGGTCCTATCTCTTTTATGGGCTACAAAACAATTAGGTGCATGAACAGTGACCAGAATTTCAGCAGTACTGTCTTGAGAAGACAGTGAAATGATCATATGCATTTTACAGCGGCAGTCTATAGAGAGCAACCAACAGTTGAACCTTTGGGAACAAATTTCACAAAAAGGGGAAAATAATAAATTCTCCCTCGAAGTGGCATTCTAGCGAAAACCATATCCAGAAAATATGAACTTCACCCTCCTCCTTCTCCCCCACATCTTTCTGATGAACAATACTCAACAGCACACTTTTTTTAAAAAATACAAATTTAGGGTACCCAATTAATTTTTTTCTCCAAGGGGCAATTTAGCATGGCCAAACCACCTACCCTACACATCTTTGGGGTTGTGGGGGTGAGACTCGCACAGACACGGGTAGAATGTGCAAACTCTACACGGACAATGATCCGGGGCCGGGATCAAACCCAGGACCTGGGGGCCGGGCTCAAACCCAGGACCTGGGGGCCGGGCTCAAACCCAGGACCTGGGGGCCGGGCTCAAACCCAGGACCTGGGGGCCGGGCTCAAACCCAGGACCTGGGGGCCGGGCTCAAACCCAGGACCTGGGGGCCGGGCTCAAACCCAGGACCTGGGGGCCGGGCTCAAACCCAGGACCTGGGGGCCGGGCTCAAACCCAGGACCTCGGGGCCGGGCTCAAACCCAGGACCTCGGGGCCGGGCTCAAACCCAGGACCTCGGGGCCGTGAGGGAGCAGTGCCAACCACTGCACCATTGTGCCGTCCTTTCAACAGCACTTTGCTCGAAAAGCATTTTGTGCAGCAAGTAAATCATATTGGTGTCATTGACCTTTGGCAGAGTCTAACGTAGTTTTACTGTAGATCACGTCATGCTAAATTTGACCTATAATGATTCAGACACTTTAGCATCAAGCAAGAGAAGTTTTCAATTGCTGGCCCAAGCAGCATTTAAACTTCTGAACTATATAGGAGGAACAATTCTCACATCACATGCCAAATATGCTGGAAAGGAGCCGAGTTGGTGTCAGGGCATAATCACGATTCTTCCTTGCCAAATAAGATAAACAAAAGTCCAGATCACTGGATTCATGTTGTGTCTTTCACTTACTTGGCCTGCAAAAACTGCTCCTTGTTGAATGGCTTGTGTTTATGTCCCCATTTGTTCCTTCTTCCCCAGCCGCCGTGGCAATTGCCATCATAATGAAAGCCCGACTGTCCACGAGGTTCAAATGTAAAGTTTAACAAGTGGTTTAGGCTTATCTTCTTGGGACCGGTAAACTGGGCAGGACTGAATTCTGCCCTCCGCACCTCTGCTACCTGTAGATAGAGGAAACGGTCGTATTTTGTGTAGCAGTTCACATTTCAATAGCATGTCCACTATGATGTCCTCACTATATTTTTCCCCGTACTCCACCACACAAGGTCAGGATCATGCTAAATTCCTATCTCAAAGTTACAAAACATAGTAAATGCCACAAAGTGCAAAAGAAAAGATCTGTAGAGTATGTCAAAAAGCTCCACAACTATTAGGAAAGAGGTTGGTGAGAAGAAATGGTGACATAACAGCAATCTCATCAGTGCAACTAGGGAAATGGTACACATGTTGAATAATTACTTGGCATCAATATTTACAGTGGAGGAAGAGCTTAGCATGCCAGAAATCTCAAGAAAACAAATAGTGAACAAGGGAAGCTCACAGAATAATCTAAGCAAAGTAACAGAAAAACAATGACACCAAAGAGCAACAAAACCCCAGGTACAGATAACTTTCATCTCAGGGTTTTAAAGTCAGTAGGTATAAACATTGCAGGCATCTCAACTATACTGTGAAGTTTTTCTAAATTCTATTACCAGCTTAATTTGGAAAATTCTACGTCATTGTTATCAGTGAATTAGAGACCAGTTATGTTATAGCTGCCACCTATTGTCAGGTGAGTCTAGAACTCAAGGATAGAAATGGTTCAATGGACCAGACTATCCTGTTGTTAAGGGTAAGCCATGCTTGACAAACCTGGTACCATTTTTTTTTTAAGCGGTGACTAAAGTAGCAGAAAGGGGAATGTCCATGGTGTGGACATAAATGCACCCAGATATATTTATGCACAGATGTCAGGGGAGGTGGAGAGAGCAATTAATAAAGCATATAGTGTCCGGTTGCGGCTATGCGGAGCTAAGCCGCACATTCGGTGGCTCCCGCTAAAACGGACTAGTGGGCTCTCCAGAGGAGCCCCAACGGAAATTTTTCGACGACTTCCAGTGTGGGAAGGTGACAGCAAGGTCCACCCCCCATAGTATATGGATTGGACCAGGAGCAGAGCGGTCAAAAAAGAGTTTTTGGAGCATCGAAAAGTGCGAGGGAGAAACTCAAGATGGCGGCGGGCGGAGATCAAGCGGCATGGGTGCAGGAGCAGCAGGAGTTTCTCAAGCGCTGCTTTGAGGAGCTGAAGAAAGGTGCTGGCGCCAATGCTGACGGCGATCGAGGGGTTAGTGGAGACCCAGAAGGCCCAAGGGGCGGCGATCCGGGAGGTGCGGGAAAATACCACGGAGAACGAGGATGAGATCTTGGGCCTGGCGGTGAAGATGGAGCCACACAAGGCGCTGCACACGAGGTGGGCGGAAAGATTCGAAGACCTGGAGAACAGGTCGAGGAAGAATCTTCGGATTCTGGGTCTCCCTGAAGGAGTGGAAGGGGACTATGCTGGGGCACACGAGAGCACGATGCTCAACTCGCTGATGGGTGCGGGGGCCTTTCCGAGTCCCCTGGAGCCAGAAGGGGCTCATCGGGTCCTGGCGAGGAGATCCAAGGCCAACGAGCCGTCAAGGCCAGTAGTGGTGAGGTTTCACCGTTTCGTGGATAGAGAATGTGTCTTGAGATGGGCCAAGAAAGAGCGGAGCAGCAGGTGGGAGAATACAGAGATCCGAATCTATCAGGACTGGAGTGCAGAGGTGGCAAAGAGAGCTGGTTTTAATCGGGCCAAGGCGGTGCTCCATCGGAAGGGGGTGAGGTTTGGAATGCTGCAGCCAGCGCGATTGTGGGCCACGTTTCAGGATCGACACCACTACTTCGAAATGCCAGGGAGGGGAGGGGGGTGGGGCGAGAGATGTCGGTTGTATACAGGGTTTTAACTATGCATAGGGAATGTTCCACGAGTTGGGTGAGGGAAGAGATCTGATGGGGAGACTGAGAGAATGTGGGCGCCGCACTAAGGAGGAGCGCACACGGATTGCTGAGATGGGAGATTCCCACACGGTGGGGGTCAATGGGATGGCAGGGGAGGCCGGGGTCAGCTGACTTACGGGAGTGTTATGGAGGGGGGGGGGGGGGAGCCCCCGAATCCAGCGGAGATAGTGGCAGCTATGGACGCAGAGAAGGCATTTGACCGGGTGGAGTGGGAGTATCTCTGGGAAGTGTTGCGGAGGTTTGGGTTTGGGGAGGGGTTTATCAGATGGGTTAAGCTCCTATATAGAGCCCCGGTGGCGAGTGTGGCTACGAATCGGCGGAGATCGGAGTATTTTCGGCTGTATCGAGGGACAAGGCAGGGGTGCCCCCTGTCCCCCTTGTTGTTTGCATTAGCAATTGATCCTTTGGCCATGGCATTAAGGCAGTCCAGGAAATGGAGGGGGGTGGTCCGAGGGGGAGAGGAGCATCGGGTGTCGCTGTATGCGGACGACCTGTTGCCGCACGTGGCAGATCCAGTGGAGGGGATGGTGGAGGTCATGCGGATCCGAAGGGAGTTTGGGAACTTCTCGGCCTATAAGCTCAATGTAGGAAAAAGTGAGCTCTTTGTGGTGCATCCAGGGGACCAGGGAAGAGGGATAGACGACCTACCGTCGAGGAGGGCGGAAAGGAGCTTTCGGTACTTGGGGATCCAGGTAGCTAGGAGCTGGGGGGCCCTGCACAAACTTAATTTGACGCGGCTGGTGGAGCAGATGGAGGAGGACTTCAAAAGATGGGATGTGTTGCCACTCTCACTAGCGGGCAGGGTACAGCCGATTAAAATGATGGTCCTCCAGAGGTTTCTTTTTGTGGTCCAGTGCCTTCCTATTATGATTACCAAGGCCTTTTTAAGCGGGTAGGTCGGAGCATCATGGGTTTTGTGTGGGCAAACAAGCCCCCGAGGGTAAGGAGGGGGTTTCTGGAGCGTAGTAGGTTGCCGAATCTGGGCGACTATTATTGGGCAGCCAACGTGGCGATGATCTGTAAGTGGGTAAAAGAGGGAGATGGGGCGGCATGGAAGAGGTTGGAGGAGGCGTCCTGAGGGCGATGGTGACGGCACCGCTGCCGCTCTCGCCGACAAGGTACACCACAAATCCGGTGGTGGCGGCAACGCTAAAGATCTGGGGGCAGTGGAGACGACATGGGGTGAGATGGGAGCCTCGGTGTGGTCCCCGATCCGGGAGAACCATCGGTTCGTCCCAGGAAGGATGGACGGGGGGTTTCGGAGCTGGCATCAGAAGGATGGGCTACCGGTTTATAGACGGGACATTTGCGAGCTTAGGGGCGCTGGGGGAGAAGTTTGGCTTTACCCCGGGAAATGCGTTCAGGTATATGCAAGTGAGGGCGTTTGTGAGGCGGCAGGTGAGGGGATTCCCATTGCTCCCGACACAGGAGATTCAGGACAGGGTGAGTTCGGGTGTATGGGTCGGAGAAGGCAAGGTTTCGGCGATATATCAGGAGATGAAGGAAGAGGAGGAGGCTTCGGTAGAGGAGCTGAAGGGCAAGTGGGAGGATGAGTTGGGGGAGGAGATCGAAGAGGGTCTCTGGGCTGATGCCCTGAGTAGGGTTAATTCCTCTTCCTCATGCGCCCGGCTCAGCCTGATACAGTTCAAGGTTATTCACAGAACGCATATGACAGGGGAGAGGCTGAGTAGGTTCTTTGGGATGGAGGACAGATGCGCGAGGTGCTCGGGAAGCCCGGCGAATCACGCCCACATGTTCTGGTCGTGCCCGGCACTGGATGGGTTCTGGAGGGGTTTCGCAAAGACTATGTCCAAGGTGGTGAAAGTCCAGGTCAAGCCAAGTTGGGCACTGGCATTATTTAGATGGCGGACGAGCCGGCAGTGCAGGAGGCGAAAGAGGCTGGTATTCTGGCCTTTGCATCCCTGGTAGCCCGGCGGAGGATCTTGTTCATGTGGAAGGACGTGAAGTGTGGAAGCCTGGAAAAATGACATGGCAGGGTTCATTAAGCTGGAGAGGATAAAGTTTGCCTTGAGAGGGTCTGCGCAGGGGTTCTTCAGGCAGTGGCAACCGTTCCTAGACTATCTCGCGGAGCGTTAGAATGAGGTCGGTCAGCAGTAGCAGCAACCCAGGGAGAGGGGGGGGGGGGGGGGGGGAGAATGGAAGATGGGAGGGGGGGGGTAGTTGGGCAGACAGGGGAGGGTTTTTTTTTCTCCTAGGGGTACTTGTAAAAAGCATATGGGGCGGTTATTATGTGCAGGAGAAACCCATTGTATAAGCTCTATAGTATATTTGATTGATATGTTTATGCTTTGTTCTGTTCTTTTCTCTGTTACGGGGGGGGGGGGGTTTAATTGGTGGAAAATTTTTGTTGGAAAACCTTTGAATAAACATATATATTTTTAAAAAGCATGTAGTATCCTGGGCTTTAACAGGGGCATAGAATACTAGAGCAAGGAAGATATGCTGAACTTATACAAGACACGAGTTGGACCTCAGCTGGAGTATAGTGTACAGTTCTGCACAACACCCTATAGGAAGGATGTGAATACATTGAGGGGTGCAGAGGAGGTTTACAAGAAAGGTACCAAGGATGAGAATTTCAGTTATAAGGATAGATTGGAGAGATTGGGACTGTTCTCCTTGGAGAGAAGAAGGCCAAGAGAAATTTTGATGCTCAAAATCATGAGGGCTGAATAGAGCAGAAAGAAAGAAACTGTTCCCACTCAAAGTGAATAGCAAAAGAAGCAAATGTGAGGAGGAAAATTTTTCAAACGAGTGGTTTGGATCTGGAATGTGCTGCCTAGAAATCTGGGAGGCAGGTTCAATTGAGGTTCAAGAGGACATCAGATTTATTTTAATAGAAACAAAAATTCAGGGGTATGTGGAAAATGCAGTCACGAAATCATAATGCTCATTTGGAAACCAGTGCAGACATGGACTAAATGGCTTTTTCTGCGCCATAACAATTCTGCGATTTAAATGCACTTTCAGACAGTGGATAAAGTATCTCATATGTTAGCTAAAATTGAAGGTCATGGATTGAAAACAAATTGGTCAGAAAATTGATTGGGCAGTAGATGATGAATAATGAACATGTACTCTACTGGCAGGACGCGACTAGTGGCATCCTACAAGAATTGGTGTTAGAATCTTACATATTCACCGTATTCATTAACTTGGATGATGGGATGGAAATCTGCATATTCAAATTTGCCAATGACAACAATATATGGAACTGTAAGCACGCAGATGGAATCAAAGAAACATTGATGAATGAACAAAGCTGTGGCAAATGAATGTCACATACAGGAACTGAAGATGATCAAAAAGGCTAATGGAATGCTGGACTTTAGGCAACCAGAATACAAGGAGCAAAAGTCTTGGCTAGAAACACCAGGAGTACTATGAGCAGTTCTGAGCACAGCCGTCGTATAAATTGACCGTAGAGGGAACGCAGCAAAGACTTACCAGAAGGACAGTTAACCCTGAATCACTCAAACTAGGGTTATATTTGCTGGAATTGAAGGTTAATGAGGTGATTTTCAAGACTTAATGGGAACAGATAGGGTAGACAAAGAAACTATTACCACTGGCTAGGGAGGTAAGCACTGGGAGATACTTTCTACACACCAAAATAACAGAAGTTCAGAACGCTTACATAAACAGCAATTGATGCTAAATCAACTATAAATGTTAAACTGAGATTGACAGATTTTTGTTAACCAGAGGGATATGTTATGTACATAGTTTGAGCCTCAGATGTGCCATGGCCTTATTGAATGGTGGAACAGACTCTAGGGTAGGCTCGGTGGCATACAAAGTAGCTACTTGTGCACAGTATAACAGGATATTTGACACTGGGCTATCACAGCAGAGTCTGAACAATTTCATCCTTTCACACAACTGACGTTAACACCGCCCTAGAAAACCAACGCATCAAATTCTTCTGATCCCCAAGTTCCAGCATTAAGAATTACACCTTGATTAAAAATGGCTAACTCTGCACACAGGGGTTGAACCCAGAACCTTGCAGCCTGAACAACAGCTGATGGCCAGACATCTGTTGGGAAGGAACAGACTTGCAGCTTTGAACATGCTCCAAACTTAACATTTTAATCTTTTCCCCCTTCCAATGACCCCAAAAATCAAAAGGTCGTCGAATTGCACCAGACGTCTATTAAATCACCACTGTAAAAATGCTCAATCTCACCTCTTCCCGTCTACCACCATTACCAAAAGTGCTAAAGGATTTGTTGCCGCCACGTGCAGGGGGTCTCTTGTCAAAAGCTTTGCTTTTCTGTGGATTGGTGCGGCGGGTCTGGCTAGATACATTTTCGCTTTTGGGAAAAGCTGGGTCTCGTTTCCTGTTGTAACGTCTTGATCCAGTTCCACCTTTACCATCTGCAGAAATATTTTTTAAAACATTCATTTTTAGTCCACACAAGTAGAACTTTCAACTTGAATAGGAAATCCAAGGATAATACTACATAAGCTGCTCCCTGGGAATTATGACAACCCAATGTTGGATGCTTGAATCTCAAATACATATGAGAATGTAGGCAAATTCACACCTGTAAATAAGCCTTCCTTTCAATCACGCCCCGAATTTAGATACAAAACGTTCCCTGCCATAATCAAAATAAATTTGACCCAGGATACAAATCCAATCATTGTGTAAATCAAAATGTAAAGCAGGGATTCCTTCAGTGACCTAGTAGTCAAATGCTTTTTTAAAAATAAATTTCAAGCACCCAAATCATTTTTTCCAATTAAGGGGCACTTTAGCATGGCCAATCCACCTACCCTGCACATCTTTGGGTTGTGGGGGTGAAACCCCCACAAACCCAGGGAGAATGTGCAAACTCCACACGGACAGTGACAGAGCTGGGAACAAACCTGGGATGCCGGCGCCGTGAGGCAGCAATGCAAACCACTGCGTCACCATGCTGCTCCGACAAATGCTTTTTTAATTAGAGCTTGCAGGCAGTGTATTAAAGTACAAGGAGCAGTAATGCATCACTTTGGCAAATTCTAAATAAAGGCCACTGTTCTCTTTATTCTCCTCTACTAGAAATAAGCAGCCATTAAAACAATTACAGAAAGAGCAGTAGAGAATTGGATCATTCTATTCAATGGTTTTAATGATGAATTTAGGTTCTTTATTAGATGGGAAAGTAGTTGCACGCTACACTTCGAAGCATTGAACTTAGAAGGGCTTTGGAACGGGTGCAGCATAGATTTAATAGAATTATACCTGGACTCGTGTTCAAGCTGCAAGGAATGATTGTTTTTTTGCTGGAAGCTAAATGCATAAACAGCGATTTTATTGTAATGTGAGATATTTAGCAGAACAGATATTCTCTCCCAAACCACCCTACTCCAGCTAGTAAGAGAATGCAGGATTAGAGGATATTCATAGATTTAGAGACAGACTTTTAAAGAGTGAGGAACAAGCTTTCAGAACTCTGACAAGTGGCAGATGCTAGTTCAGTTGTTAATCTTAACACGGAGATCGACAGCTTTTCAGTAGACTAAGGTATCAAGGTATATCAAGCAAATGCACGTATGTAGAGTTGGATTGCAAATCAGCCATCTCATTGAATAGCAGAAAAAGTTCAAGTGGCTTAAATGGCCTACTCCTGTCTCTCCTATATTTGCAATATAGAATAAATTTCAATGGTAAAAAATTAAACTTGTACAAGAACAGTTTATCAGAACATATAATTTTCACCAATAATGCAAGGTGAACCAGGATTAGATCAACAGAAATAAGCTTCTCAAACTCCATTTACTGTCATCCTCATTAATACTGTTCCAAAAGTTAATATTGATAGGTCACATGTCAATGACTTGAGATTCAAGATTCACAAGCTTAATGCCTCTATGTAGTGTACTGCATCGAGAAGCCGCATTAGACTGAGATCTCACAGCGACGCAGGTTGAAAATTCCTTGGTATTTTGAGTGCACAGCTTAAAACATTCACCTCAAGGGAAAACTGGTCAAATTTGAAAACAAATTACTTCACAATGGAGCTCACATCAACTGTTTAAATGTTTGGAAAACACCAAGCAGATTAATCAAACAGCCATTCGCCTGCATCTCCAGCTATCAGGTCAACAGCACTTATTAACATCGAAGTGGGTCACACCCAAACCCAAGCGTATCTGCATGAATGTCGATGAATTGTAACCAGGTGAGGAATAAAAAAATAAATTTGCACCATGTAATTTAAATGTGTTAGTTTGAACAAAAAGTTGCTCATTTTAACACCAACAGAAAAGGGTAGACAGGGCCATACAAAACATTGACATGTTGACAAATGTGAGGTTATCCATTTTGGTAAGAATAACGGCAAAAGGGATTATTATTTAAATGATAAAAAATTAAAACATGCTGCTGTGCAGAGATCTGGGTGTGCTAGTGCATGAGTCGCAGAAAGTTGGTTTTCAGGTGCAACATGTGATTAAGAAGGCAAATGGAATTTTGTCCTTCATTGCTAGAGGGATGGAGTTTAAGACTAGGGAGGTTCTGCTGCAATTGTATAAGGTGTTAGTGAGGCCACACCTGGAGTATTGTGTTCAGTTTTGGTCTCCTTACTTGAGAAAGGACGTACTGGCACTGGAGGGTGTGCAGAGGAGATTCACTAGGTTAATCCCAGAGCTGAAGGGGTTGGATTACGAGGAGAGGTTGAGTAGACTGAGACTGTACTCGTTGGAATTTAGAAGGATGAGGGGGGATCTTATAGAAACATATAAGATTATGAAGGGAATAGATAGGATAGATGCGGGCAGGTTGTTTCCACTGGCGGGTGAAAGCAGAACTAGGGGGCATAGCCTCAAAATAAGGGGAAGTAGATTTAGGACTGAGTTTAGGAGGAACTTCTTCACCCAAAGGGTTGTGAATCTATGGAATTCCTTGCCCAGTGAAGCAGTAGAGGCTCCTTCATTAAATGTTTTTAAGATAAAGATAGATAGTTTTTTGAAGAATAAAGGGATTAAGGGTTGTGGTGTTCGGGCCGGAAAGTGGAGCTGAGTCCACAAAAGATCAGCCATGATCTCATTGAATGGCGGAGCAGGCTCGAGGGGCCAGATGGCCTACTCCTGCTCCTAGTTCTTATATAGTATTGAATTTTCAGGATTGGGCAAAGAAACTTCCACCAGCTTTCTCCGCACTTATCATGAAACTAAACTACAGCAGTCTTGTATTGACAAATAAATCCAAAATAAGCATGAAATTTAATCAATAGAGCAGAACATTCAAGGAAAATTTTTTTTAACCATTAACCACCCACATATTTAGCAACCTGATATGTATTATCAATATTCACCTGCTTAATCGGTCATAACTGCTCATTTAAGTAACCAATTCTTATCACTCCAAAACATGTCTCAAAGCATTTCAACATGTTGGAACACTGCCGAAATATGGATTAAACAGGACAATCTGCAGAACACAGCAAGTTAAAACAAAACAGCTTTCTTTACAGAGTGCATTAAATGTAATCCAATGTCCCAAAAGCTACATGGGAGCATTATAATACAAACTGACACTAAGCCACGTCAGGTCAAAATACCAAAAGCTTGGTCAAAGAGAGAGTTGGCAGAAACAGAGGTTTTTTTCATAGAATTTACAGTGCAGAAGGAGGCCATTTGGCCCATCGAGTCTGCACCGGCTCTTGGAAAGAGCACCCTACCCAAGGTCAACACCTCTGCCCTATCCCCATAACCCAGTAACCCCACCCAACACTAAGGGCAATTTTGGACACTAAGGGCAATTTATCACAGCCAATCCACCTAACCCGCACATCTTTGGACTGTGGGAGGAAACCGGAGCACCCGGAGGAAACCCACCTACACACGGGGAGGATGTGCAGACTCCGCACAGACAGTGACCCAAGACGGAATCGAACCTGGGACCCTGGAGCTGTGAAGCAATTGTGCTATCCACAAGGCTACCGTGCTGCCCGTTGAAGGCAGAAATTGAGACAGAGGTGTGTAGATAGAGAACTTCAAGAGTTTGAAGCCAAGGCAACTGAAGGCCACCAATAGTAGGGCAATTATAATTGCAGAAGCACAAAAGGCCACAATAAGAAGAGTGCAGATGTCTGAGTGTTGTGGGGTTTGACAATGATTACCGAGAGGAGGACAGTGTTAATGAGGGATTCAAAAATAAGATGGAAAATCGAAATCATAGAATCTACAGTGCAGAAGGAGGCCATTCAGCCCATTGAGCCTGCACCAGTCCTTACAAAGAGCACCCTACTCAAGCCCACAGTAACCCCCACTTAACCTTTTTGGACACGGGCAATTTAGCATGGCCAATCCACCTAACCCACACATCTTTGGACTGTGGGAGGAAATCGGAGCACACTGAGGAAACCCACGACACGGGGAGAACATGCAGACTCCGCACAGACAGTGACCCAAGCCAGGATTCAAACCTAGGACCCTGGAGCTGTGAAGCAACTGTGCTAACCACTATGCTTCCATGCTGAAGCAAAATAGTGCTTCACCCAGGACAATGCGGGTTAAGCAAGCACAGGGGCAAGTGTGGAATAGCTTGCTGCAAGTCAAAACACTAGCAGAGGATTGCTGACCACAAGCGTATGGAGAGTAGAATGTGGGAGAGCATTGGAATATGTCTAACCGAAAGGGAGGCATGGATGAGGGCTTCCACAGCATATAAACTGAGACGCAAATAAAGTCAGACATTGCTGCCAATGTATAAATAAGACAATCGTAGCGATGGCACAAATAAGAGGTGCAAGTTCACCACAGGATTAATTGCCACAATGGAGATAGTTGACCGCTTCAGATTCCTAGGTGTGCACATCAAGAATCTACCCTGGTCCATCCACGTCCGACAACAGCGCCTATTATGTCCTCAGGAAACTAAGGGAATTCGGCATGTCCACACCGACTCATCAATTTTTACAGATGCGCCATAGAAAACATCTTATCAGGCTGCAGCAAAGCCTGGTATGGCAACTGCTCTGCCCAAGACGACAAGAAACTAATCACATAGTCCAGTCCATCACATGAACCCGCCTCCCAGCCATCGACTCGGTCTACACCTCCTGCTTACCCCCTCCCACCCAGGTTATTCACTCTTCCAAGTTATCCCATCGGGCAGGAGATACAAACGTCTGAGAACAGACACCAACTGTTGCCAGACTCCTGAATGACCCTCTTATGGACTGATCTAGTCTCTTCACATATCTTCTCTACCGAGTTGTACTCCACATACTTCATCCAATGCCTGTGTCTATGTATGTACACTATTTGTGCATGTCCTATTTTTTTTTTATTCATCAGGGCGCAGAAGGGTGGGTGAGTAAATTTGCAGACGACACTAAAGTCGGTGGTGTTGTCGACAGTGCAGAAGGATGTAGCAGGTTACAGAGGGACATAGATAAGCTGCAGAGCTGGGCTGAGAGGTGGCAAATGGAGTTTAATGTCGAGAAGTGTGAGGTGATTCACTTTGGAAGGAATAACAGGAATGCGGATTATTTGGCTAATGGTAAAATTATTGGAAGTGTGGATGAGCAGAGGGATCTAGGTGTCCATGTACATAGATCCCTGAAAGTTACCACCCAGGTTGATAGGGTTGTGAAGAAGGCCTATGGAGTGTTGGCCTTTATTGGTAGAGGGATTGAGTTCCGGAGTCAGGAGGTCATGTTGCAGCTGTACAAAACTCTGGTACGGCCGCATTTGGAGTATTGCGTACAGTTCTGGTCACCGCATTATAGGAAGGACGTGGAAGCTTTGGAGCGGGTGCAGAGGAGATTTACCAGGATGTTGCCTGGTATGGAGGGAAAATCTTATGAGGAAAGGCTGATGGACTGGAGGTTGTTTTCGTTAGAGAGAAGGTTAAGAGGAGACTTAATAGAGGCATACAAAATGATCAGGGTGTTAGATAGGGTGGACAGTGAGAGCCTTCTCCCGCAGATGGAAATGGCTAGCATGAGGGGACATAGCCTTAAACTGAGAGGTAATAGATATAGGACAGAGGTAGGTTCTTTACGCAAAGAGTGGTGAGGCCGTGGAATGCCCTACCTGCAACAGTAGTGAACTCGCCAACATTGAGGGCATTTAAAAGTTTAATGGTCAAGCATATGGATGCTAATGGCATAGTGTAGGTTAGATGGCTTTTGTTTTTTGACTTCCCATGTCGGTGCAACATCATGGGCCGAAGGGCCTGTACTGCGCTGTATTGTTCTATGTATGGAATGATCTGTCTGGACTGTACACAGAACAGTACTTTTCACTACACCTCAGTAAACGACAATAAAGCAAACCCAAACGTGACAAGGTTATGAACAGACTGGCTTAATTTCATACCATCTCCAGGGAGAGGGATGCAGCCAGTTGCTGGGAGCAGGCTTTGCAGCAGGGTCCGAAAACAATGGCTTCAGTCTTCCCAATATTTAATCGGAGGAAATTCATGCTCACCCAGTATTGCTTTTAACTAAGCAGCTTGATAATTTAGTGAGAATGAAGTAGAGAGAAGTGGTGGTGCATGAGAGCTGGGTGTCATCTGCATACATGTGAAAACTAACACTGATTTCAGAAGATGTCACTAAGGGGAAGTAATTAGGTGAGAAATAGAAGGGGGCCGAAGGTACATCCTCAGGGATAGCAGTGCAGGAGGAGCTACTGCAAATTATTCTCTGGCTAGGATTAGTACAAGACAAATGGAACCACATGAGAGCAGCCTAACCAACTAGACAATAATGAAGACATGTCGGAGGATGATGCTGGTCAACTGGTCAAGTTTCATTTGAAAGTTTGATAAGAGCACTTTTGGACTTTAGCTGGGACAGAAGCTTGATAGCAGGGTTCAATCACGAGATCCAAGAAAGATGGGAACAGATTTAGCAGGCGACAACACGCTCAAGGGCGTGGGAGGGAAAAGGGAGGTTGGTGATGGGATCATAGAATTCACAGTCCAGAAGGAGGCCATTCGGCCCATCGAGTCTGCACCAGCTCTTGGAAAGAGCACCCTACCCAAGGTCAACACCGCCACCCTATCCCTATAACCCAGTAACAGCACCCAACACTATGGGCAATTTTGGACACTAAGGGCAATTTATCATGGCCAACCCACCTAACCTACACATCTTTGGACTGTGGGAGGAAACCAGAGCACCCGGAGGAAACCCACGGGGAGGATGTGCAGACTCCGCACAGACAGTGACCCAAGCCGGAATTGAACCTGGGACCCTGGAGATGTGAAGCAATTGTGCTATCCACAAGGCTACCGTGCTGCCCCAGCTAGTAAAGATGGATGGATCGTGATTTTTTTGTGGGGTAGGGAAGAAAAAGCATTGATAACGGCAGGTTTAAAGATGACAACAACAACTTGAGAGAACAGTTTACAAACTTAGCCAGGAAATTTGGGTGATCCAACAGTTCAGTGGGAACAGGACAGACCACAGGACATGGTTCAAACATGGACAAAAGAGCTAACCGGGGCATCACAGTCGCACAGTGGGTAACACTGTTGCTTCACAGCTCCAGGATCCCAGGTTTGATTCCCAGCTTGGGTCAGTGTGTGGAGTCTGCACGTTCTCCAGTGTCTGCGTGGGTTTCCTCCCCCCAAGATGTGCTGTTCGACAATTTGGACATTCTGAATTTTCCGTGTACCCAAATAAGTGCCGGAATGTGGCGACTAGAGGCTCTTTACAGTAACTTAATTGCTGTGTTAATGTAAGTCTACCTACTTGTGACAATAAAGATTATAAAAGAATGCCAGAGGCAAGGCGAGAGTGGCTGCCCTTGACATCATGGCAGCTTTTGATAAGGTATGGCACTGGCAAATTGTTACCAAATGGAGTTTACAAAGCAAATCAGGTGAATTTTTAAAAACTACAAACACAAGATTAGCATGTGATTCATCTGGCAACGTACGACAAAGCACCGATGTTCTACCTACTCGGGGGGGGGGAGGGGTGGAAAGAAAGGAGAGTTCGGAATCGGCATGTAAACACTAAATGAATGTAAACAGTGAGTGCGGGCCGAGCCCTACCTTGCTTGGTTTTACTGTCGGAGGGTGGCGCCTTGGTGGGTCCTGCCGAAGCGGAACGTGCAGACTTCTTTTCCATGTCTGGGTCTTCCAACATCAGCTTCCAGCAGCTCAGTGGGAACGACGTGGCTGGTTGTGCCAACCGATTGTCCACAGGGCATCGCGTAAGTGGGCCTAATTTTAATCTTCATCATGGCGACCTCTGCATCGTGACCAATCTAAAGATGGCGAAAACGAAGAGGGAGCGGAGTCGAGGAGAGAGTAGCGGAGAGAGAGTGGGGGTGGGGGACGAAGCCGGCTCCAAACAAGCCCTTTCAGATCGAGTTGGAGAGGGTCCAGCTCTTTCTTTTGGCCCCCACCCCGCGCTCCCGAAGGTCTGTACGGCCGAGTCTGCCTCTTCCAGCCCCCTTCCCACTCCGCACAGCAATGGCGACGAGTCGCCAGAAAGTAACCGAGGGACCCGGATCGAGGCGCTTTTATAGAGGCTGGGAATGCGGTGCGTGCGCACCTGCGCCGAGGCACGCCGGGAAATGTAGTTTTGTTGCACCGAGACCAGAGTGAGGCTCCCTCTGGACAGCCAATGGTAAGTCGGTTTCGCTGTTCACGTGACTCCGGGTCACAGCCGCTCCGCTTCTGACGCTGCTTGCTGAACCAAGGCAGTTATTTGCCAGTTATGGGAGTGATCAAGGACTGGAGTAGAGAAACATCAGAGGGGATTGCCTCTATGTATGCAGTGACTTTTATCGATAATTTATGTTGGGATTTTTTCCACTTAAAATAAGTCAATTACATATTAAAGTCGCCATAGTCCCAGATGACCATAGGCTGCTTTCCCCTTTGAAGGGGTGAGCTGACTGGTGGTGGTTTAACCTGAGGATCACCACACCTCAGGCAAGAGGCAAGGTTCAGAAGGCGGGCCTTCATGAAGAACCTCACAAATTGAAGTGAAAAGTAGGGGAGTTCACCTTAAAGTTAGCTTGTGTTTTCTCTTTGCATATGCTGAGTGACCTAGTGTATATTTTTTGCATCTTTCGTATTTTTTTTGTATGGTCAGTGACCCAAAACCTGGGACCTCAGTGGCGTGAGGCAGCAGTGCTAACCACTGTGCATCGGGCTACGCTACATCTTTTGTATGTTGATACACACTATCTCCATATAAACATATGGTCTCAGCTCAGTGACGTACCACCAACAACTCCACATGTAGTTACCCTTTAAGGATTGTTAACACAAGGTAACAATTAATGATAATAAGCTTTTATTGTCACAAGTATGAAGTTACTGTGAAAAGCCCCTAGTCGCCACATTCTGCCGCCTGTTCGGGTAAGCTGGTACGGGAATTTAACCCGCGCTGCTGGCCTTGTACTGCATTACAAGCCAGCTGTCTAGCCCACTGAGCTAAACCAAGCATAACCAAATTCCTTTCAGCTCGCCTATCCAAAAGACTGCATAATTCATAGGAATTAATTCAGAATTCCTTCTCTGAATTCCCACTGGTGCTAAAACTATTGGTTTCAAGGTTTTAGAGTTTCCAAAAAAAATCCATTAATTTTCAAATCCTTTAAGAACTAGTATATTGTCAAAGTTAGTAATCCAATAGTTTTGCTCACTTTTTTTTTCATTCTGCCTTAGTTACTCTATGACTTTACCTCTGAGTCAGATAGGACATTAAACCAAGCCCCCATAATGACCCCTCCGGTGGATGTAAAAGACCCATGGCATTAATTTAATTAAAATGAAGAGAGTTAGTATTACATAGAACATACAGTGCAGAAGGAGGCCATATGGCCCATCAAGTCTACACCGACCCACTTAAGCCCTCACTTCCACCCTATCCCCGTAACCCAATAGCCCCTCCTAGCCTTTTTGGACACTAAGGGCAATTTAGCATGGCCAATCCACCTAAGCTGCACGTCTTTGGACTGTGGGAGGAAACCAGAGCACCCGGAGGAAACCCACACAGACACAGTGAGAACATGCAGACTCCACACAGACAGTGACCAGTGGGGATTTGAACCTGGGACCCTGGCGCTGTGAAGCCACAGTGCTAGCCACTTGTGCTACCGTGCTGCCCCTAGAGTAACCTAGCTAACGTTTCAGGTCATTAATCTGACATCAGAACCTGATGATAGATTGTTAACCTGAAGCATTAACTCTGTTTATCTCTCCACAGATACTGCCTGACCTGTCAAGTATTTCGAGCATTTTCTGTTTAGAATTCAGATTGCCGCAGTATTTTGCTTTTACATTAGAGTTTACCTAGTATCCTGGCCAAAGATTATTCCGCAATGAACCTTAACAAACTAAATTATCTGGTCATTTATCTTATAAATTTGTGGGATACTGCTATGCACAAATAATCTACTGCAGTTCTCATTACAGCTGTGACTTCATATCAAAGTATTTTTGAATGTTAAGTGCTGTGCAAGGTCCTGAGCTCAGAAAGGCACAATGTAAATGCACTCTTTGCTTTTTCCAATGTATTGTGATTGACAGCATCCTGAAATTATTACATTATCAAAAGAAACAGAGTTAATTTGAAAGCTATTTCCTCCAGAAGATATATCATAACCCCTGCAGTGCAGAAGGAGGCCATTAGGCCCCTCAAGTCTGCACCGACCCTCCAAAAGAGCACTCTACCTAGGTCCACTCCCTGCCCACCCGACCCTATCCCCATAACCCCACCTGCACATCCCTGGACACTAAGGAGCAATTTAGCACAGCCAATCAACCTAACCTGCACATCTTTGGACTGTGCGAGGAAACAGGAGCTCCCAGAGGAAACCAACGCAGACACGGGGAGAAGGTGAAAACTTCACACAGAATTGAACCCGGGTCCCTCACATTGTGAGGCAGCAGTACTTTTTTTTGAAAAATATTTTACTGAAGCGTTTATATTTTCACACAACAAACATAATCACAAATCAAAACAAACCAACAGCCCCCCCCCCCCCAATTACCCCACACTGCTGACATCTTAACTCTTCTCGAAGAAGTCGATAAACGGCTGCCACCTCCGGGCAAACCCCTCTACAGAAACCCTCAAGGCGAACTTTATTTCTTCTAACCTGAGAAACTCTGCCAGATCACTCACCCACACCACCGGTTTTGGGGGCCCCAAGTCCCTCCATCCCAACAATATCCGTCTCCAGGCTACCAGTGAGGCAAAGGCCAAGACATCGGCCTCTCTCGCCCCCTGGGCTCCCGGGTCTTCTGACATTCGAAAATCGCCACGTGTGAACTCGGGACCACCTTCACCTTCACGACCTCCGACATAATGTCTGCACCCTTGCCAGAATCCCCCAAGCTTCAGACATGCCCAAAACATGTGGGCGTGATTCGTGGGCCCACCCACACACCGCCCACACCTGTCTCCCACCCCATCAAAAGACCTGCTCATCCTGGCCACATTCATATGTGCCCTGTGGACCACCTTAAACTGGATAAGACTAAGCCTAGCACACGATGTGGATACATTAATCCTCCTCAGAGCCTCCTCTCACAGCCCAGCCTCCAACTCCCGACTCAACTCTTCCTCCCACTTACGCTTCACTACCCCTATCGGGGCTCCTTCCCAATCCATCAGATCCTTGTAAATTTCCGACACCTTCCCCACCCCTATCCCGGTTCTTTTTTTTTAGAAAATATTTTATTGAAGCATTTATAATTTATAACTATAAACAACAAAGAGATCCAACACACACAAAAAAAACCACAATAACATACCAACTCCCCCCAGCCCTAAACCCTAACTACCCATACATTAGATTCACTACCCTTATTCGTCACTTCCATGTCTCCCCTTCCTTTCCCTCCCCCCCCCCCCCCCCCCCTCTCCTGCTGATGGTCAATTTTCCTTAAAGAAGTCGATGAACAGCTGCCACCTCTGAGCGAACCCCTTAAGGCAAACTTAATTTTCTCTAGCCTAAGAAACCCTGCCACATCACTGACCCAAAAACCCGACTTTGGAGGCTCCGAGTTCCTCCATCCCAACAAAATCCATCTCCAGGCCACCAGGGAGGCAAAGAGCAAAACGTCGGCCTCTCTCCCTGCCTGGGCTCCCGGATCTTCTGACATTCCAAATATTGCCACCTCTGGACTTGGAGTCACCCTCCCTTCCAGGACCTCTGACATGACATCCGAAAATCCCTGCCAAAATCCCCTCAGCCTCGGATATGCCCAGAACATATGCACATGATTCGCAGGACCTCCCCCACAGCGCTGACCCCTGTCCTCCACCTCCTCAAAAAACCTGCTCATCCGGGCCACAGTCATATAAGCCCTGTGGACCTCCTTGAATTGGATCAGGCTGAGCCTGGCACACGATGAGGATGCATTGACTCTCCTCAGGGCTTTCTCCCATAACCAGACTTCCAACTCCCCTCCCAGCTTCACCTCCCCAATTAGAACCCTTTCCCACTTCATCAGTTCCTTTATATATTTCCGAGACCTTCCACTCCCCAACCCCTGTTCTCGACACCATCTTGTCCTGTAGCCCCTAGAGCGGCAGGTGAGGAAAGGATGATACCTGCCTCACCTGTAGATACCGGATCTCATTCCCGACAGGCAGCTCAAATTTCTCCTCCAAGCTTGGAAAGCCGCTGTCAATGAACAGATCCCCAAACTGCTCAATCCCCACCCGATGCCACCCCTCAAACCCCCGATCCAGCCCCCCCTGGAACAAACCGGGGATTTCCACAAATCGGTGCCCAAACTGAGGCCCCCTCCAGCCCCAGATGCTGCCGCCACTGTCCCCACACCCTAAGGGCCGACACCACGTACCTGGCCGGCGAGAACGGCAGAGGCGCCATCAACAATGCCCCCAAACTCGTATCCCTGCAAGAGACCGTCTCCATCCACTCCCACACCGACCCCTCCCCCACTACCCACTTCATAACCATAGCTATGATCGCCACCCAGTAATAATTCATGAAGTTCAGGAGAGCTAACCCCCTACCTCGACCCTGCTCCAGCAGCACCTTCTTCACCCACGGGGCTTTACCCGCCCAAACAAACCCTGAAATTATCACATTCACCCTCCTAAAGAAAGCCTTAGGATTATAAATTGGGAGGTTCTGGAATACAACAAGACCTTGGGAGGACCATCATCTTCACCGATTGCACTCTGTTTGGGCAGCACGGTAGCATTGTGGATAGCACAATTGCTTCACAGCTCCAGGGTCCCAGGTTCGATTCCGGCTTGGGTCACTGTCTGTGCGGAGTCTGCACGTCCTCCCCGTGTCTGCGTGGGTTTCCTCCGGGTGCTCCGGTTTCCTCCCACAGTCCAAAGATGTGCAGGTTAGGTGAATTGGCCAATGATAAATTGCCCTTAATGTCCAAAATTGCCCTTGGTGTTGGGTGGAGGTGTTGAGTTTGTGTAGGGTGCTCTTTCCAGGAGCCGGTGCAGACTCAAAGGGCCGAATGGCCTCCTTCTGCACTGTAAATTCAATGATAATCTATGATTAATCTAGGACAAAGGTTCGGCACAACATCGTGGGCCGAAGGGCCTGTTCTGTGCTGTATGTTCTATGTTCTATGTTCACTCGTCCCGCCAATGACAGCGGGAGCATATCCCATCTCCTAAATTCCCCTTCATCTGTTCCACCAGCCGAGCCAAATTCAGCTTGTGTAACTGCTCCCACCCCCACGCCACCTGAATGCCCAAGTACCAAAAACTCCCCCCCCCACCAATCTAAATGACAACTCACCCAGCCTCTTCTGGATCGGAAAGACCTCGCTCTTCCCCATATTCAATTTATACCCCGAGAACCGGATGAATTCCTCCAAAATCCTCATAATCCCCCCCAATACCTTCCAACGGGTCTGAAGTATACAGCAGCAAGTCACCCGCATATAGCGAGACCCTATGTTTCCCCCCCCATACTATCCCCTGCCAATCCCTTGACACTCTCAGAGCTATTGCCAAGGCAAAAAGCAATGGGGAGAGTGGACATTCCTGCCTCATCCAACAGTGCAACCTGAAATATTCCAAGCTCATCCGGTTTGTCCGCACACTCGCTACCAGTGCCTGGTACAGTAACCGGACCCAGTCCACAAACCCCTGTCCGAACCCAAACCACCCTAGTACCTCCCACAAATAATCCTACTCCACCCGATCGAAGGCCTTCTCCGCGTCCATGGCGACCACCACCTCCACACTTCATCCTTCCGGGGGCATCATTATAACATTTAGTAACCTCTTGATGTTGGCTGACAGATGCCTCCCCTTAACAAACCCCGCCTGGTCCTCCTCTGTCACCCCCGGCACACAGTCCTCAAGCCTTGAGGACAAAGTTTTGCCCAGTAGCTTGGCATCCACATTTAACAACAAAATTGGCCTGTAGGACCCACACTGCTCTGGATGCTTGTCTTTCTTTAAAATTAAAGAGATTGAGGCCTGTGATAAAGTCGGGGGGAGCACCCCCTGCTCCCTCGCCTCATTAAACGCCTTGACCAGCAGAGGCCCCAGGACCCCCCGAAAACCTTTCAAAAAATTCCACTGGAAACCCGTCCGGGCCTGGGGCCTTCCTCGCCTGCATCGCCCCAAGACCCTCCACAGCCCAATGGGGGCTCTCAGTCCCTCCAACAGGTCTTCCTCCGCTCTCGGGAACTCCAACCGCTCCAAAAATTGCCTCATTCCCTCCACCCCGGCTGGGGGCTCTGACTCATACAGCCTCCTATAAAAATCCCCAAACACCCTATTCACCCCCACTGGATCCAAGACCCTGTTATGAGGCAGCAGTGCTAACCATGTGACATCGAGCATCCCAGCATCATTTTTCCTATCTCGATTTAGGGAAGGTAATAGGATGACAACTCTTTGACTTTGCGATCATGGTCATGGTCAAAACAGCAAACCTTGATGACTTCCAGTGATGGGGATGTGCTGAGCAGAAGCATGAAAGGTGGCTCTCCTCTGAAGAACTCAAAACTGGGTTATTTTAGTCAAATATAAAATTTGGGGGAAAAAAGCATCTCCTCACCCCTTCCAATCGAAACACAGTGATGCCAAACAATAGCAGCTCCAGAGACCAAAAAGGGTCAGAAACCAGCTGAAGCCAGGAGAAGCAAGCGAACGGGACAGCGGACACATGAGGTGAAGAATCTCCAGCTACATGCGAAAGAGAGGGACAAACAAGCCACACACGGAGCTTCCCCTCGCCGTAGGGCGAATGGAAGAAGTTCCTCACCAGGAAGCTCAAAGAGGACACAATGGCTGTCATTAAAGCAGCGTTCAGGGTGGATGTCACAGAAGCTCTGGCCAACATGCAGGTGGCCCTGGGCAAGGAGGGAGACAACTAGAGGCCCAGGGGAATACCATAAAAGAGCTGGAAAAGGCCTCAACAGACCAGAGTGACCGAATTGTCACCTTGGAGACAGAGAGTGCGAGGTTGGATATGACATGGGGAGCCTAAAGGGGAAGATAGAGGACCAGAAAACCGGTCGCAGTGCAAAAATCTGAGAATAATGGGCCTGCCGGAGGGAACCAAAGGTAGGAACCATAGAACATGGCCCAGATGCTGGGAATCCTTTTTTTTTAATATAAATTTCTAATACTCAATTTTTTTTTCAATTAAGGAACAATTTAGCGTGGCGAATCCACCTACTGTGCACATCTTTGGGTTGTGGGGCTGAGACCCACAGAACACGAGGAGAATGTGAAAACTCCACACGGACAGTGACCCAGCGACAGGATCGAACCCAGGTCCTCAGCGCCGTGAGGCAGCAGTGCTAACCACGGCACAACCATGCCACCCCTCGATGCTGGTACATCTGATGAAAAGGGACAGCTTCCCCAACCTGCCAGAGATAAACAAGAGCCCACAGGTCAATCCGGCCAAAACCCAGGGCCGATGTGCAGCCTAGGGCCATAATCACCAAGATGCACCGGCACCAGGACTGGGGAAGAATCCTGCGGTGGCTCAGGCAGTCAAAAACTTGCAACTGGGATGGACACCAGATTCAGGTATACCAAGACATTGGGGCAGACCTGGCCAAGCACCGGGCGGAGTTTAACAGAGCAAAGGCAGCCCTATACAAAAGTGGGATGTTGTTTGGGATGCTGCACCCAGCCAAATTATGGGTCGCTTTCCAAGAAAGGGAGCATTACTTTATGGTCCCTGAGAAAGTGGACAAATTCAGCTGAGAACGGGCTGGGAAGGCAGCAACAGAGGCAATGGTAAAAAGGTCACCCGGAGAACCTAAAACACTAAAAGGCAATTTGCGTGGGAATGTACTGCCTTGCTCTGAACCTGAGAGCTAAAATGGAGAAAGGAGGGGGCGAAGGCAGCAGAGCACAGGAGAGGGTGAGGAAGAGGGGGAAGAAAAGTAGTGGGCGACAGGAAGACTTCGACCAACCCCAGGTGGGGGCTACCACACTGGCAGGAAAGCTAGTGCCAGGAGGTATGAATGGGGGGGCCACGGCGCATCTCTCGCCGGGGAAAGAGCGCCTGGTGACGGTGGGGGTGGTATACACCACCAACAGGGGGATAATTAGGGGGATAAATGGAGGGGGGGGAAGAACAGGAGGGAGAGAACAACAGGAAGAGGGGAGTAGGAAGGGGTAGAATCAAAACCATAGGGGGAAAAAGGGGGGTAAGGGCTCCAGGATGGCTACAACAGGTTGCATGTCGCAACAAGAAACAAAATGGCACCGCAGCCACTTTGGAGGGTCCCCAAACAAAGAGTGCAGGAGCTCAGCCACATGGTGAATACGGTGACCGTGGCTATTTCGGACTGCCCCCTAATAAAGGTAAACCTCGGAGTTCAGGGGCACATCCACAAGATAAGTATGGTTGATCCCGCAGGGAGAGGGGGAAGGGAAAACAGATACCCCCTCCCCATCAGGATAGTCACCTGAAATGTCAGGGGACTTAACAGCCCAGTGAAAAGATCCAGAGTCTTCACCCACCTGAAAAGAATGAGGGCCGACATAATCTTCCTCCAATAGGCACAGCTGAGGGAGAAGGATCGACTGCAGGTAAGAAAGGGGTGGGTGGGTCAGACGTGCCATTCTTGCTACGGAATGAGAGACCGGGAGTAGCCATACTGCTTAGTAAGAGGGCAGCATTTACCGGACAGTACATCATGGTCAGCGGTGAACTGGAAGGGGCACCAGTGGTCTTTGTTTTTAATTTTTCCAATTAAGGGTCAATTTAGCATGGCCAGTCCACCTAGCCTGCACATCTTTGGGTTGTGGGGGTGAGACCCACGCAGACATGGGGAGAATGTGCAAACTCCACACGGACAGTGAACCGGGGCCGGGACCGAACACGGGTCCTCAGCGCTGTGAGGCAGCAGTGCTAACCACTGTGACATTGTGCCGCCCGTAAGAGGTGGTCTTTAACTGTGTACAGGACCCACGGATGGACAGATCAAACCCTAAATCAGGGAAGACCTCAAATATGGCGAAAGAACTAAGCGTGTTTATGGAACATACCATGAAGGTTCACACACCCAGGGGAGAAGGAGTTTTCCTTCTTCTCCCACAAGGTACACAAGGTATATACACGCATTGACTTCTTTGTGGTGGGGAAAGCAGGGCTTCCGGGATACTAAGAGTGCGATACTACGTGATCGTAATCACCAACCACACTACATGGACTTTAGGTTGGAGACGGGCTGGATCCAACGCCCCCCCATGGGGATTAGACATGGCCCTCCTTGCCAACAAGGCCTTTTACGAGAAACTAACACAGGTCATAGATGGGTATATTACCAATAACCAGAATGGGGAGGTCTCACCCTCCACATTCTGGAAGGCGCTGAAGGCTCGGGTCTGGGGCGAGATTATCACTTATAGAGCGCATAGAGTCAGACAAATTACCCACAACTAAACACGGATCCACAAATGGAACATGGCAGGTCTGGTGCAGGAAGTAAAGAAGGACCTGCAGATGTGGGACAAACTACCACATTCGCTGGTGGGGCGGGTGCAGACATAGAACATAGAACATACAGTGCAGAAGGATACCATTCGGCCCATCGAGTATGCACCGACCCACATTAAGACGATCAAGATGAACATACTGCCCAAGTTTCTCGTCCTGTTCAGATCCATACCAATCTACAGCCCCAAGACCTATTTTAACACAGTAGAGATAATTATCATGGCGGTGGGGGGGGGGGGGGGGGGGGGGGGGGGGGGGGGAGAGAATCCAAGGATCCCCAAAAAAGTCCTGCAAAGAAAATGAAACATGGGAGGCCTGGCCCTCCCAAATTTGTAATACTACCACTGGCCGGCCACAGCAGAAATACTTTTATTAAAATTTACTTACGGAGGGCAGCACGGTGGCGCAGTGGGTTAGCCCTGATGCCTCATGGCGCCGAGGTCCCAGGTTCGATCCCGGCTCTAGGTCACTGTCCGTGTGGAGTTTGCACATGCTCCCCGTGTTTGCGTGGGTTTCGCCCCCATAACCCAAAGATGTGCAGGTAAGGTGGATTGGCCACACTAAATTGCCCCTAAATTGGAAAAAAAAAATGAATTGGATACTCTAAATTTATTTATTTTTAAAAATTTTATTTAAGGGATGTGGGCATTGTGGGTTAGGCCAGCATTTATTGCCCATCCTAGTTGCCCTTCAGAAGGTGGTGCTGGGTTGCCATCTTGAACCTCTGTAGAGTGAAGGGATGGGTAAGGGAGCCAGAAGCAGAATGGGTAAGGATGGAGGAGAGCTCCTGCTTAGGGACATTCCACTGAGCTCTTGTCACAACAGCGCTCCCATCCCTGCCAGCCAAGCACTCAGCAAGCCCAGTGGTAATAGCCTCATGGAACCAGCTAAGGCAGCAGTTCAGCCTGACCGAAATGTCCACCATGGCCCCCATTTTCAACAATCACAGGTTTGTGCCAGCCACAATGGGTGCCATCTTTAAAAGGTGGAGACAGGACCAGGGGATATTGACAGTTAGTTACTTCTACATGGACAATAGACTAGCGACGCTATATGCGGGAAGGTTTCAACTGCCCAAAAGAAACAAATTATGGCACATACAAATCAAAAACGTTCTCCGTAAGGAAACAACATCATACCCACGGAGGCCAGGCAGGACACTCACTGATAGAGGAGCAGTTGGTCAAAGGCGGCTTAGGGAAGAGGAACTGCGGGGACCTGTTTGGGCGACTATTAGGGAGGCACACTCCCCGCATGATGAAACAAGGGCAAAATAGATGTAGTGATCTGCTTATTTATACATCTCGGGTGCTCGCTCTAGTGATTACTTAGTTGTAGTGTATTTACATTAACCCCTTGTGTATATATAGATGTGCAGATCACTACAATAGGAGGAAGAACTAGGGCTAGAAATAGGGTGGGGTCTCTGGAGTGAAAACTGAACTGGGCTAACTCCACCTCCACATGCGCAAGGCTAAGCCTAATGCAGCTAAAGGTGGTACACAGAGCGCACCTAGCCACAACTCGAATGAGCAGGTTCTTCCCTGAGGTGAGGATAAATGTGAACGGTGCCAGGGAGCTCCGGACACCCACACCCACATGTCCAAATAATAATCTTTATTCGTGTCATAAGTAAGGGCAGCATGGGACTTCCGGTTGCGGCTATGCGGAGCTAAGTCGCACATTCGGCGGCTCCCGCAAAAACGGACTTTTGGGCTCTTTTCAGGACCCCCAACGGCACTTTTTCGACGTTTCCCGGTGTGGGAAGGAGTCTACAACAGCTCCCCGTCAGTATATGGCTTCGACTAGGAGCGGGGCGACAAAAAAGGTCGTGGTGGACCCGAAGAAGGTGCGAGGGAAGAAGGTCAAAATGGCGGCGGGCGGAGACCAGGCAGCGTGGATGCAGTGGGCGGAAGAGCAGCAGGAGGGTATCCAGCGCTGCTTCAGGGAGATTAAAACGGACCTGCTAGAGCCGATGAAGGCGTCTATTGATAAGCTGCTGGAGACACAGACGGCCCAGGGAGTGGCGATCCGCGAAGCTCGACAAAAGATCTCTGTCAATGAGGACGAGATCTTAGGCCTGGCAGTAAAGGTGGAGGCGTACGAGGCGTTCCACAAGAAATGGCAGGAGCGGTTCGAGGAGATGGAGAATTGGTCTAGGCGGAAGAATCTGCGGATTCTGGGCCTTCCGGAGGGGCTGGAGGGGCCGGACGTGGGGGCCTATGTGGTCACCATGTTGAACTCGCTGATGGGAGCGGGGTCCTTCCAGTGGCCCCTGGAGCTGGAAGGGGCCCATAGAGTGTTGGCGAGGAGGCCCAAGGCTAACGAGCCTCCGTGGGCGGTTCTGGTGCGGTTCCATCAGTTCGTCGATCGGGAGTGTGTGCTCAGGTGGGCCAAGAAGGAGAGGAGCAGCAGGTGGGAGAACGCGGAGGTTCGGATATATCAGGACTGGAGTGCGGAGGTGGCGAAGAGGCGGGCCGGGTACAATCGAGCGATGGCGGTGCTGCACAGGAAGGGGGTGAAGTTTGGCATGTTGCAGCCGGCGCGACTGTGGGTGACCTACAAGGATCGGCACCATTATTTTGAGTCTCCGGAGGAGGCGTGGGCCTTTGTTCAGGCCGAGAAGTTGGACACAGATTGAAGGTTGGGACGTGCGATTGGGGACTGCGGTTGATATGCTATGTTTATTTTTGTTTCGAGGTGGGGGGCCTTTGTATTGCTCCGGGTTTCTTTTTCTTTGTGTTTTTTTCTCTTTTGGGTCGGTGAGGGTGGCTGGGGCGGGTTGGGCACTGTTTTGGTTGGGTTGGTCGGGGGGGCTCTTGGAGGTGAGATGGGGCCCCGTGGGGGAGGGGGAGGCCCGAGTCAGGGGTGGCGGGGCCTGGTAGGTGGAAAGCGCGGGATTTTTCCCACGCTGAAGACTGGAGGGGGAGGGGCCGGGGCGGTGAAGCGAGGGTTGTTTCCCACACTTAGAACAGAAGGGGGAGGGGGAGAGCCTATGGATGGGTACGGGAGAGGAGGGTGTGCCACACAATGGGAGGAGTCGAGGGAGAGGCGGGAATGGCCGGGGTCAGCAGGAGTCAGCTGACTTGCGGAAGTGCAATGGGGGGAGTAAATCAGCTAGGATGGGTCCTAGCCGGGGGGGGGGGATCGAGTTGCTGCTGCTATGGTCAAGGAGGAGCTGGAGCAAGTGGGGAGGGGGTTCGAGACGGGGGTATACCGCTGTGGCGAACGGGCCAGGTGTGGGGTGCGGGCGCGTGGCTGGCCGAGGAGGGGTCATGGCTAGTCGGCGGGGAGGGGGGCGGGTATGGTAGCCCCCTGATCCGGCTGATAACCTGGAATGTAAGGGGACAGAATGGGCCGGTTAAGCGGGCCCGCGCACCTGAAGGGGCTCAAGGCGGATGTGGTTATGCTCCAGGAGACACACCTGAAGGTGGCAGACCAGGTAAGATTGAGGAAAGGGTGGGTAGGTCAGGTGTTTCACTCGGGGCTGGATGCCAAAAATCGAGGGGTGGCGATCTTGGTGTGAAAGAAGGTGTCGTTTGAGGCGTCGAGCTTGGCAGATAATGGCGGCAAGTACATAATGGTAAGTGGTAAGTTGCAGGGAGATGGTGGTACTGGTCAATATGTACGCCCCGAACTGGGACGATGCGGGTTTTATGCGGCGTATGTTGGGTCGGATCCCAGACTTGGATGTGGGGGGCCTGATAATGGGGTGAGACTTTAACACGGTGCTGGATCCGGCACTGGATCGCTCCAGGTCTAGGACGGGTAGGAAGCCGGCGGCGGCTAGAGTGCTGAGGGGGTTTATGGACCAGATGGGGGGGGTGGAGATTTGGAGATTTGCAAGGCCGGGGGCTAGGGAATTTTCATTCTTCTCACATGCCCATAAGGCTTATTCTCGAATCGACTTTTTCATTTTGAGTAGGGCGTTGATAGCGAGAGTAGAGGATACTGAGTATTCGGCAATAGCCATTTTGTACCACGCCCCACATTGGGTGGACTTGGAGATGGGGAGGAGAGGGACCAGTGCCCGCTCTGGCGCTTGGAGGTGGGGCTGTTGGCGGACGAGGAGGTGAGCGAGCGGGTCCGAGGAAGTATAGAGAGGTACCTGGAGACCAACGACAATGGGGATGTCTGAGTGGGGATGGTATGGGAGGCACTGAAGGCAGTGGTGAGGGGAGAGCTGATCTCCATTAGGGCCCACAAGAAGCGGAGGGAGCGGGGGGAGAGGGAGAGGCTGGTGGGGGAGATGGTGAGAGTAGACAGGAGGTATGCGGAGGAGCCCGAGGAAGGATTGTTGAGGAAGAGACGTAGCCTCCAGGCCGACTTCGACCTGGTGACCACCAGGAAGGCAGAGGTGCAGTGGAGGAAGGCCCAGGGGGCGATTTACGAGTATTGGGAAAAGGCAAGCCGGATGCTGGCTCATCAGCTTCAGAAACGGGGCGCAGCTAGGGAGATCGGGGGAGTTAAGGACAGGGGAGGGAGTGTGGTGCGGAGTGGAGCTGGCATCAATGGGGTCTTCAGTGACTTCTACGAGGAATTGTACCGATCCGAGCCCCCACGGGAGGAGGGAGGGATGGGCCGCTTCCTGGACCAATTGAGGTTTCCAAAGGTGGAAGAGGGACTGGTGGCAGGACTGGGGGCCCCGATTGGGCTGGAGGAGCTGATCAAAGGGATAGGAAGCATGCAGGCGGGGAAGGCACCGGGGCCGGACGGTTTCCCGGTCGAATTCTATAAAAAATACATGGACCTGTTGGGCCCGCTGTTAGTTAGGACCTTCAATGAGGCACGGGGGGGGGGGGGGGGGGGGCTTTGCCCGCGACGATGTCCCGGCACTGATCTCCTTGATCCTGAAGCGGGACAAGGATGCCCTGCAGTGTGGGTCTTACAGACCGATTTCCTTGCTAAATGTAGATGCCAAGGTGCTGGCGAAGGTCTTAGCCATGAGGATTGTGTGCCGCAGATCATCCATGAAGACCAGACGGGGCTTGTGAAGGGGAGGCAGTTGAACGCGAATGTGCGGAGGCTTTTGAACGTTATCATGATGCCGGTGAGGGAGGGGGAGGCGGAGATAGTGGTGGCTATGGACGCTGAGAAAGCCTTCGATAGGGTAGAGTGGGGGTACTTGTGGGAGGTGCTGAAGAGGTTCGGGTTTGGGGAGGGGTTTGTCAGGTGGGTTAGGCTGTTGTATGAGGTCCCAATGGCGAGTGTGGCCACAAACAGGAGGAGGTCCGAGTACTTTCAGTTGCACCGAGGGACGAGTGCTCTTCGCACTGGCGATTGAACCCCTGGCTGTGGCACTGAGGGAGTCAAGGAACTGGAGGGGGTTGGTGCGTGGTGGGGAGGAGCATAGGGTGTCACTTTATGTGGACGACCTGCTGCTGTATGTGGCAGACCCGGTGGGAGGAATGCCGGAGGTAATGAGGATTCTTAGGGAATTCGGGGACTTTTCAGGGTACAAGCTCAACATGGGGAAGAGCGTGCTGTTCGTAGTTCATCCCGGGGACCAGGAGAGGGGGATTGGTGAGCTCCCACTAAAAAAGGTGGAGAGGAGCTTCAGGTATCTGGGAGTCCAGGTGGCCAGGAGCTGGGGGGGGGCCCTGCATAGGCTTAATTTTACAAGGCTGGTGGAGCAAATGGAGGAGGAGTTCAAGAGGTGGGACGCGTTGCCGCTGTCCTTGGCGGGTAGGGTGCAGTCAATCAAAATGACGGTGCTCCCAAGGTTTTTGTTCCTGTTCCAGTGCCTGCCGTGTTTATCCCGAAGGCTTTTTTCAGGTGGGTTAACAGGAGTATAATGGGGTTTGTGTGGGCGCGAGGGACTCCGAGGGTGAGAAGGGTGTTCCTGGAGCAGAGTAGAGATAGGGGGGGGCTGGCGCTGCCCAAACTCTGGTGGATACCTCTGGGCCACCAATGCGACGATGGTGCGCAAGTGGGTGATGGAGGGGGAGGGGGCTGCATGGAAGAGGCTGGAGACGGCGTCTTGTGTGGGTACGAGTCTGGGGGCGCTGGCAACGGTGCCGCTGCCGCTCCCTCCAAGGAGGTATACCACGAGCCCGGTGGTGGTGGCTGCCCTCAAAATTTGGGGGCAGTGCAGGCACCACAGGGGGAAGTTAGGGCCTCGGCGGGGACCCCATTACGGGGGAATCACCGGTTCGCCCCAGGAAGAACAGGTGGAGGGTTTGTGGGGTGGCACAGGGCAGGGATACGAAAGCTGGGGGACCTGTTTGTGGACGGGAAGTTCGCGAGCCAGGGTGAGCTGGAGGAGAAGTACGGGCTCCCCCCCGGGAACATCTTCAGGTACTTACAGGTAAGGGCGTTCGCCAGACGGCAGGTGGTGGAATTCCCGCGGCTATGGCCACACACAGTACAGGACAGGGTGCTCTCGGGGGGGGTGGGTGGGAGTGGGGAAGATCTCGGAAACTTACCAGGTGATGCAGGAGGAGGAGGAGGCCTCGGTGGTGGATGTAAAAGGTAAGTGGGAGGAGGAGTTGGGAAAGGAAATTGAGGAAGGGACGTGGGCAGATGCACTGGGGAGGATGAACTCTTCCTCATCGTGCGCGAGGCTCAGCCTCATACAGTTTAAGATGCTGCACAGGGCACACATGACCGAGACAAGGATGAGTCGGTTTTTTGGGGGTGAGGACAGGTGTGTTAGGTGCTCAGGGAGCCCAGCAAACCACACCCATATGTTCTGGGCATGCAGCGCTGGAGGAATTTTGGAAGGGCGTAGCGAGGACGGTGTCGAGGGTGGTAGGATCCAGGGTCAAGCCAGGCTGGGGGCTCGCAATATTTGAGGTGGCAGAGGAGCCGGGAGTGCAGGAGGCGAAAGAGGCCGGATTTCTGGCCTTTGCGTCCCTGGTATCCCAGCGAACAATTCTTCTTCAGTGGAAGGAAGCGAGGCCCCCAAGCGTGGAATCCTGGATCAACGATATGGCAGGGTTCATTAAGTTGGAGAGGATGAAATTCGCCTTGAGAGGGTCGGTACAAGGGTTCTTTAGGCGGTGGCAACCGTTCTTAGACTTCCTGGCAGAGCGGTAGACATTGGTCAATGGCAGCAGCAACTCGGGAGGGGGGGGGGTTCACTTTATTTTTTTTTTTGTGATTTACACTGGAGGGTCTGAGGGGGTGTATGTACTTGTTGTATTAAGTCGGGGTGTTAATGTTAATTTATTATTTATGTACAGGGGGAAGGGGGGTATGGAGGGTTGTTTTTCTGGACTGTGTTTTGTACTTAACCCTGTTGGGTTTCTTTTTCATTTTGTTATTGATATTTTATGAAAACCTTTAATAAATTTTTTTTTTAAAGTAAGGGCAGCATGGTGGCACAGTGGTTGGCATTGCTGCCTCACGGCGCCAAGGTCCCAGGTTCAGTCCCAGCTCTGGCTCTCTGTCCATGTGGAGTTTGCACATTCTCCCCGTGTTTGTGTGGGTTTCAACCCCACAACCCAAAGATGTGCAGGCTAGGTGGATTGGCCACAGTAAATTGCCCCTTAATTTGAAAAAATGAATTGGGTACTCTAAATTTAAAAAATAATTAAAACAAATTAGTGTCACAAGTAGGATGGGGCGTCACGGTGGTTAGTACTGTTGCATCACGGCGCCAAGGACTCGGGTCCGATCCCAGCCCCGGGTCACTGTCCGTGCGGAGTTTGCAGATTCTCCCGTGTCTGTGTGGGTCTCACTCACTCAACCTAAAAAAAAAGATGTGCAGGGTGGGTGAATTGGTCATGCTAAATTGCACCTTAATTTGGAAAAGAAGAATTGGGTCCCCTAAATTTGAAAAAACATTTTTTTTAAAAGTGTCACAAGTAGACTTACATTAACACTGCAATTAAGTTACTGTGAAAATCCCCAAGTCGCCACACTCTGGCGCCTTTTGGGTACACCGAGAGGGAATTAAGAATGTCCAAATCATCTAACAGCATGGGCGCGATTCTCCGATGCCGCGCCATTTGGGAGAATCGCCTGGGGCGCCATTTTTTCACACGACACCGGTCCAACGCCCTCCCATGATGCACTCAAGCGGCGAGATCGGCACTATCTAGCTCTGTGCGGCACAGTACGGTGAATCGCCCGAGATACCCAAAATGGGGATTCGCTGCCACCCCCGCTATTCTCAGGCCCGGATGGGTCGAGCAGCCTGCCCAAAACGACGGCTTCCCGCCAGCGCCATCCACACCTGGTCGCTGCTGGCGGGAACAGCGCGGGAACGCTGGGGGGGGCGGCCTGTGGGGGGGCGAGGGGGGTTCTTTCACCGAGGTAGGACTCAAAAGGGGTCTGGCCCGCGATCGGTGCCCACCGATTGGCGGGCCGGCCTCTCTGAAGGAGGACCTCCTTTCCTCCGCGTCCTGCAAGATCCATCCGACATCTTCTTGCGGGGCGGCCTCGGGGAGGACGGCAACCACGCATGCGTGGGTGACGCCAGTTAGGCGGCGGATGACGCGGCGCCGCTTTCATGCGGCGCCAATGCCCGGCAAGCGCTGACGACGCTGCTTTAGCAACACGCCCCCCCCCCCCCCGAGTTTCTCGCGGCCCCGATCCTAGCCCATCTTCGGGCCCTGAATCGGTCGAGATCGGGGCCGTTTCGCGCCGTTGTGAACGTCAACGGCATTCACGACGGCGTGGGCACTTAGTCGTGGGAGCAGAGAATCACGCCCCATGTCTTTCGGGGCTTGTGGGAGGAAACTGGAGTACATGGAAGAAACCCATGCAGACACGGGAAAGGGCGGCAAAGTAGCACACTGGTTAGCACTTGTCATGTGAGAGTACCTTTAAGAAATGGGTTTTTAAGAAATGTATCTTTAAAAAATGGGTGTTATCAGTGATGTCAGAGAGTGGGTGGAGCTGGACTGTCTGTCAGCTTTTTACTTTCGTATTAGGCTGTTTGCTGCAGGGTGTGTTTTAGTTTCGTTTTCAGAGCTGGATAGCTGCAGTCACAGCCAGATGGTGTATGAGTCTCTCTCTCTGTAATCTAAAGCCTGTAAATCGATCCTTTGGTGATTTAAAACTAATAACTGCTCTCAGTAGTGACTTTAACCTGATGTGCTTTTGTTGGAAGGTTTTTTTTAAACTCTTATGGATGTTAAAAGGAAAGCTTAAAGGATTACTTAGTGTTGTATTCTTTGGGGGTTATATTTGAATTGATGGTTGCTAAGATGTTCACTGTATGTTTCAAAAAGGTGAACTTGAGTTCATAGAATAAACATTGTTTTGCTTAAAAAAATACTTTTCCATTTCTGCTGTACCACACCTGTAGAGTGGGCCATGTGCTCCCCATAGCACAATCTATTAAAAGTTGTGGATCAGGTGAACTCCATGATACACTTTGGGGTTCTCTAAACCCTGGCCCATAACAAATTGGGGGCTCGTCCAGGATAAAAGTCTATCTATTGGATTGGCTAAGTGAACTTAAAGACAGTGAGGGGTGAGCATATTGTGGTTGCTTTTCAGGTGTGGTATTCTAGTTTAAGTGGGGAGTGTGTTGTGAACAATGGCTCTTTCAGAGGCTCTGATGTTTTTGGGTGTGGAGATGGTCACACGCAGTACCTTATGGACAGACACTAAAAGCAGACTGTTAGATTTGGCAAAAAACATTGCAGTTAACATTACCTGACAAAATGCGAAAAGATGAGGGAATTATGGCGGTGGCTAAGCATTTAAATTAAAAGAATGGAACATGAGAAAGAACTAAAGCAGCTTGAATACGAAAGAGAGGAAAAAGAAAGAGAGAGGGCGGAAAAAGAAAAAGAAAGCAAGAGAGAGAGAAAATAAAGAGAGAGAGAAGAAAGGGAAAAAGAAAGAATAGCCCAAGCAGAACAAAAAGAAAGAGAAAGGGAGATACAGATCAGGGAAAAAGATAAAGAGAGAGAGTTTGAACTTCAGAAAATGGCCATGAAACATGACAGCCAGTTAAAATTGGCAGACGTAAAGGGAAACGTAAAGTTGGATGATAGTGCTGAGGATAGTGAGAAAGAGAGTCAAAGTGGAAGGCTTGGTGGGGATCTATTTAAATATGCCCAAGCATTGCCAAGGTTTGATGAGAAGGAGGTGGAAGCCTTTTTCATTTCATTTGAGAAGGTAGCTAAACAAATGAAATGGCCACAGGACATGTGGGTATTACTGATTCAAACAAAGCTGGTAGGTCGGGCTAGTGAAGTGTTTGCATCACTACCGGAGGAGGTATCTGGGTCATATGAGGAGGTGAAAAAACCCATCTTAGGTGCATATGAACTAGTGCCTGAAGCCTACAGACAACGGTTTAGAAATTTAAGGAAAGAATTTGGTCAAAACGTACATGGAGTTTGAAAGGCTCAAACAGAGTAATTTTGATAGGTGGATAAGGGCTTTGAAAATAAACCAAACGTATGAAGCTCTCAGAGGAATTATAGTTTTGGAGCAGTTTAAAAATTCAATTCCTGATGTAGGGAGAACTCATGTGGAAGAGCAGAGGGTTAAAACTGCGAGGTTAGCATCAGAAATGGCAGATGATTATGAATTAGTTCATACATCAAAGCTTGGTTTCCGACATCAGTTTCAGCCTGTGAGGGATAGAAACTGGGGAATGAGAAGTACTCAAGTGGTGAAGGTAAAGGTGATCTGATGGGAGATAATAAGGAGAGTGTACCTCAGATTAAAAAAGAAATCCAGGAGGGCGGAAAATAAATGAAAAGTTTCAAATGTTTTGACTGTAATAAACTAGGCCATGTAAAGTCACAGTGTTGGTGGTTGAAGAAAAGCCCTGGGAAGACTGATGTGGTGAAACAGGATATGACAGTGGGGTTTATTAAAGTGGTAAAGGAAAGCCCAAGTGAAGCGAATGAGGGGCAAAAGATTGTACAGCCTGATCAAGAGGTGCCAGATCTCTTTAAAGAATTTACTTGTGTGGGTAAAGTTTACTCAAGTGTGTCAGGAGGAGCAGGTAAAGAAGTCACAATTATAAGAGATACGGGAGCTAGTCAATCTTTAATGGTAAGAGATGAGGAGTTATGTAGTTTGGGAAGAATGTTGCTGGAAAAGATGGTAATATGTGGAATTCAGGGTGAGAGGAGTTGTGTTCCATTATATAAGGTAAGGTTTCAAAGTCCAGTGAAGAGTGGTAGTAGGAGTAATAAAGAAACCATCTTGTCCAGAAATACAGTTTATCTTGGGTAATGATATAACTGGATCGCAGGTGGGAGTGATGCCTACTGTGGTTGATAAGCCAGTGGAAAATTAGACAATTGAAGTGTTGAAGGACGAATATCCTGGGATTTTTCCGGATTGTGTAGTAACAAGGTCGCAAAGTCACACGTTAAGACAGGAAGAGAAATCAAAGAGTGAAGATGAAGTGGAAGTGCAATTATCAGAAACGATTTTTAATCAGATGGTTGAAAAAGAACAAGAACAGGTGGAGGATGAGGTGGATATTTTTAGTTCAGGAAAATTGGCGGAGTTACAACAGAAAGATGTAGAAATAAAACGGATGTATCAGAAAGCATATACGGAAGAGGAATCTGAGTGTATACCAGAGTGTTATTATCGTAAAAGTGATGTCTTGATGAGAAAATGGAGACCTTTACATATGCAGGCGGATGAAAAGTGGGCAGAAGTTCATCAAGTAGTATTGCCGGTAGGGTATAGAAAGGAGGTGGTGCGAGTTGCACATGAGGTACTAGTGGGAGGTCATTTGGGAGTAAGGAAAACTCAAGGTAAAATACAAAAACATTTTATTGGCCTGGACTATGTAAAGATGTAGTTAAATATTGTCAATCATATCACACATGTCAAGTGTTAGGGAAACCTCAAGCAGTGATAAAACTAGCGCCCTTAATACCCATTCCAGCATTTGAGGAACCTTTTACAAGGGTCCTAATTGATTGTGTAGGACCGCTTCCTAAAACAAAAAGTGGGAATCAATATCTTTTGACTATAATGGATGTGTCTACTAGGTTTCCAGAGGCCATTCCAGTACGTAAAATTACAGCTCAAAAGATTGGAGGATTGGGATAAAGGAATTCCATTCGTACTGTTTGCAATTCGGGATGCACCTAATGAATCAACCAAATTCAGTTCTTTTGAACTAATGTTTGGTCATGAGGTAAGAGGACCACTTAAATTGATGAGTGAGAAATCGGAAATTACATTATTGGATTACGCGTCAAATTTTAGGGAACAATTAAATAGAGCAGGTGAATTGGCTAGACAACGTTTAAAAGTTGCACAAAATGTGATGAAACGGGTAGCGGACAAGAAATCCAAAGTTTGTAGTTTTGCCAGTGGAGATAAAGTTTTAGTATTGTTACCAGTGGTAGGTGAACCTTTAAAAGCAAGGTTTTGTGGACCTTATCAGATTGAAAGGAAATTAAGTGAGGTGAATTATGTGGTAAAAACACCAAATAGAAGGAAGACTCACCAAGTGTGTCATGTGAATATGCTTAAAAGGTACTTTGCAAGGGAAGGAGAGAAAAAAGAGGAGGTTTTAATGATTCTAACTCAAAGTGACGAACCAAATCCAGGTGACTGTGAATTTGACATACCTCAAATTAAATTGGAAAATGAGGATGTTCTTAAAAATTGGGATAAATTGTTGAGATACCTTCCAGAGGAAAAATGAACTGACCTGAAAGAGTTATTGATATCACATGGGCAAGTTTGTGGAGATACATTGGGAAGTACTAAAATGGCTATACATGATGTAGATGTGGGAAATGCTGTTCCAATCAAACAACATCCATACAGACTTAACCCTTTAAAATTGGCACAGGTTAACAAAGAGATTGAGAGCATGCTTAAAAATGGCATAATTGAAGTGGGTTGCAGCCAATGGAGCTCACCCATAGTGATGTTACCTAAACCAGACGGTCCCCAACAGTTGTGTGTGGACTATAGAAAGGTTAATGCAGTTACAAGAACGGACTCTTATCCTATCCCACATTTGGAGAATTGCATTGAGAAAGTAGGCCAATCAGCTTTTATTTCCAAACTGGATTTACTTAAAGGTTACTGGCAGGTACCTTTATCCGAAAGGGCGAAGGAGATTTCAGCTTTTGTGACTCCAGATGGTATATACCAATTCATAGTTATGCCATTTTGGCATGAAAAACGCCTCAGCCACATTTCAATCGTTAACTAACTAAGTCGTTTCAGGATTACCCAATTGTGCGGTAGACATCGACGATCTGGTAATTTTCAGCCAGACATGGAAAGAACATTTAAAACATCTGATGGAGTTATTCGATCGACTTCAGGAGGCGGGTTTGGTGATAAACCTAGCCAAAAGTGAATTTGGAAAAGCCCAAGTCACTTTCCTTGAGGAGTTTCCAACACCCTCTACACGTAGGGAAATAATGCGATTTCTTGGCATGAGTGGATTTGATCGAACATTTGTGCAAAAGGTTTGTAGCGTGATTGCTCCACTGATGGACTTGCTGAAGAAACGTCAAAAATTCCAGTGGACAGTGGAGTTTCAACAGGCATTTGACTGCCTGAAAGCTGTGATAACCAATGCTCCTGTGTTGGAGAATTACAAGGGGCTCTGTGATCAGATTGAACTAAAGTATCTGACTTTAAAGAGAAATGCCGAGGCGTAGAGAAATGGATGGATCGTGCAGAGACCTCCTTGTTCAAAGAGACTGTCAATCTAGAGGGATTCCAGTTGGAGGAAGAACAAAAATGGACTATATTATTATACCTGTTTGCGTGTGTTTTTTGAAACAATAAAGTATATTTACTGTGTGCATTTCTTAAAGGATAGTGAAAAGTGAAAAATGAAACCATCTTGAAGTTTAAAAAAATATATATTTTTATTCTCCTTTTTCACATTTTCTCCTGCATTTACACCCATCAACAATAAACAATAATCAGCAAATATGTCAATCCCCATAACAATAACAACAATCCCATTCTCCCACCAACCCCCAAACATCAGCCCACATGTTTACATAAACAAATGACAAAAAGGAATCAGGGATTACCCATAGTCACCCTTAATATACACAGCCCCCCTACCCCCCCAACCCTCCCACCCATCCCCCCCCCCCAACTAATGTTCGATGTTATCCAGTTCTTGAAAGTGCATAATAAATAGTGCCCATGACTTGTAGAGCCCCTCCGAGCTTCCCCTCAGTTCGAATTTAACCTTCTCAAGGGTCAAGTATTCCAACAGGTCCCCCCGCCACGCCAGGGCACTGGGTGGAGAGGCTGCTCTCCATCCCTGCAGGATCCGCCTTCGGGCCAACAACGAGGCGAAGGCTATGATATCTGCCTCTGCACCCATTTCCAACCCTGGCGAGTCCGACACCCCGAATGTGGCCTCCCAGGGACCCGGGTCCAGTTTCACACGCACGACCTTGGAAACTACCCTAAACACCTCCTTCCAATATTCCCCTAGCTTTGGACAGGACCAAAACATATGAACGTGATTAGCGCCCCCCCCTCCCCCCCGCAACGCTCACACACATCCTCTACTCCTTCAAAAAATTGTCTCATCCTCGCCCTCATGAGGTGCGCTCTATACACCACCTTCAGCTGTATCAGCCCCAACCTCGCACATGAGGTGGAGGCATTCACTCTCCGGAGCACCTCACACCAGACCCCCTCCTCTATAACCTCTCCCAGCTCTTCCTCCCACTTTGCTTTGATCCCTTCCAGTGGTGCCTTATCCTCTTCCAAAATAGCTCCGTACACCGCTGACACTGCCCCCTTCTCCAGTCCCCTTGTCGTCAGCACCTCCTCCAGCAATGTGGAGGCTGGTTCCTCTAGGAATCTCTGTATCTCCTTACTGGCAAAATCCCGAACCTGCATGTACCTAAACACTTCTCCCTGCTCCAGCCCATTCTTCGCTTCCAGCTCCCTCAATCCTGCAAGCCGACCCCAAAGAAACAAATCTTTTCGTGTCTTAATCCCCCTCTCTTCCCATTTCCGAAAACTTCCATCCCACCTCCCTGGCTCAAATCTGTGGTTCCACCAAATCGGCATTTCCCTTGACCCTACCCCCAACCCCGAATTTCTGCCGAAACTGCCTCCAGATTTTCAATGAAGCTATTATTACCGGACTCCCTGAGTATTTCCCCGGAGCTCTCGGGAGCGGCGCCTTTGCTAGTGCATTCAGCCCCGACCCCCTGCACAAACTCTCCTCCATTCTGACCCACTGAGAATCAACCCCTCTGACCCAGCTCCGCACCTTCTCCACATTCGCCGCCCAGTAGTAGTACAACCGGTTCGGGAGATCCAAACCCCCTGCCTGCCTTCCCCTCTGTAGCAGCACTCTGGCCCCCTTCCCTCCCCATATGAATGAGGTAATCTTTCCCTCAATCTCCCTGAAAAATATTTTGGCAGGAAAATCGGTAGGCATTGAAAAATAAACAGAAATCGCGGCAACACATTCATTTTAACCGCCTGCACCCGACCCGCCAGTGACAGAGGAAGGCCATCCCACCTTGCCAGATCGGCTTTCACTCCCCACCAAACTAGTGATGTTGTACCTGCGAAGCCTCCCCCACCCCCGGGCAACCTGCACCCCCAGATACCTAAAATGAGTCCATGCTCTACGGAATGGCAGCCCCCCACCCCTGCCCCCACCCCCGGCTGAGACACCACAAAGTACTCACTCTTGTCCAGGTTCAGCTTGCATCCCGAGAAAGACCCAAATACCCGCAGTAGCTCCAATATTCCTCCTATCGACGCATTCGGTTCCGACACATACAGCAGCAAGTCGTCGGCACATAAGGACACCCTATGCTCTATCCCCCCCCGCACTATTCCTTTCCGTACTCCCGAACTTCTCAATGCGATGGCCAACGGCTCAATCGCAAGTGCAAACAGCAGGGGGGACATAGGACATCCCTGTCTCGTCCCACGGTGGAGAGAAAAGTATCTCGAACTGATATTGTTTGTGCGGACACTCGCCCTCGGCTCCTTATATAGTAGCTTTACCCAGTTCACAAATCTTGGTCCAATCCCAAACCGCTCCAGCACTGCCATCAGGTACCCCTATTCACCCGATCAAACGTCTTCTTGGCGTCCAATGCTACAGCCACCTCTGTTTCCTTCCCTTCCGCCGATACCATAACGATGTTCAAAACCCTCCTAATGTTCGAAAACAGCTGCCTCCCTTTCACGAACCCGTCTGATCCTCCCCTATTACCTTCGGAAGGCACTCCTCCAGCCTACCCGCCAGTACCTTCGCCAACACTTTTGCGTCCACATTTAGAAGTGATATGGGCCGATACGACCCACACTCCGTCGGATCCTTATCTTTTTTTAGCAACAGTGAAATCGATGCCTGCCCCAAGGTTTGCGGCAACACCCCCTTCCCTATGGCCTCCTCAAACATCCCCACCATCAGGGGTGCCAACCTATCCTTGAATTTTTTATAATATTCCACCGGAAACCCATCCGGCCCTGCCACCTTCCCCGACTGCATCCTCCCACTCGCATCCTTTATCTCCTGCTCCACTATTGCTCCTTCTAATGTAGCCCTGTCCCCCTCCCCTAGCCTCGGGTACTCCAACCCATCTAGAAATTCCTGCATCTCACGGTCTCCCCCGGGTGGCTCTGACTTGTACAACCTCTCATAAAACTCCTCAAATACCTTGTTAATCAGCACTGGGGCCACCGCCAACTTCCCTGCCCTATCCCTCACCTGAAGAATTTCCCTTGTCGCTGCCTCCCTCCAGAGCTGACCTGCCTTATCTCCATGTTCATAAACTGCACCCCTTGCTCGTCTCAGTTGGCGCACCACCTTCCTGGTGGACAGTCGGTCGAAGCTCGCCTGTAGTTCCTTCCTCTTTTCCAGCTTTGCTGGGTCCCCATCTTCTGCATACCTCCTATCTACCTCCAACATCTCATCTATTACCCTCTGCCACTCCAACCTCTCCTCTTTATCCACCCTGGCCTTAAACAAAATGACCTCCCCCCTCACCACCGCCTTTAGAGCCCCCCAGACAACTGCCTTCGACACCTCACCCGTACAATTGAAACCTACATGTTCCTTAATCAGCGTTTCAATTTTCTCACAGAACACTTGGTTCCCCAAAAGCCCCACATCCAGTTTCCACCCCGGTCTCTGCGCTACCCCCTTCTCCAGCACCATATCCACCCAATGTGGAGTGTGATCTGACACTGCAATTGCAGAATATTCCGACCCCTTGACTCCAGCCAGCAAAGCCTTCCCCACAACAAAAAAGTCGATCCGCGAGTATATCTTATGGACCGCTGAGAAAAACGAGTACTCCCGTTCCCTTGGGTGCAGGAACCTCCAAGGTTCCACCCCTCCCATTTCCACCATTAGCCCAGCCAGCGCCTTCGCCCCCCCTGATGGGACCAGCGAGCGCGGCCGTGATCTGTCCAACCTTGGCTCCTGCACCAAGTTCCAGTCCCCCCCCCCACAATCAGCTCATGCGTGTCCAAGTCGGGAATGGCCCCAAACACCTTCCTCGCGAATCCCACATCATCCCAATTGGGACCGTATACACTTAACAGCGCCACTAATGCCGACTTCCGGGTGCGGCGATGACCAGCTGAGTCGCACGTTTCGGCAGCTCCCTGTGAAACGGACTTTTGGGCTCTTGATAGGAGCCCCAACGGCAATTTTAACGGCTGAAAACACCGTGCGGTAAACCAGAAGGGTGTTCCCCCTGGACACGGATGGAAAAAGGAGAGGAAAGTGGCCGGATTGCAGCGGATCCTTTGGAACAACGGCAAGGAAGGCAAGCAGAAACCAAGATGGCGTCGGAAGGTGGCAGTTTCATATGGGGCCCTGAACAACAAGAGTTTTTGAAACGCTGCGTGGAGGAGATAAAAAAGGAAATGAAGAAAGAGTTGTTGGCCCCGATATTACAGGCGATTGAAGGGCTGAAAGAGGAACAAAAGACCCAGGAGCAGGAGCTTCGGGTCGTGAAGGCGAAAGCAGCTGAGAATGAAAACGATATACAGGGCCTAGTGGTGAAGTCGGAGATACAGGAGGCACACCAGAAACGATCTGTGGAGAGGTTGGAGGCACTGGAAAATAACGCAAGGAGGAACAACTTGAGGATTCTTGGCCTTCCTGAAGGTGTGGAGGGGGCGGACGTCGGGGCATATGTGAGCACGATGCTGCACTCGTTAATGGGAGTGGAGGCCCCGACGGGTCCGTTGGAGGTGGAGGGAGCATACCGAGTTATGGTGCGAGGACCGAGAGCAGGAGAAGCTCCCAGAGCCATAGTGGTGAGATTTCTCCGTTTTAAGGATAGAGAAATGGTCCTTAGATGGGCGAAGAAAACTCGGTGTAGTAAATGGGAGAACGCGGTGATCCGCGTCTATCAAGATTGGAGTGCGGAGGTGGCGAGAAGGAGGGCGAGCTTTAATCGGGCCAAAGCGGTACTTCACAAAAAAAAGATAAAGTTTGGAATGCTGCAACCGGCAAGACTGTGGGTCACATATCAAGGGAGGCACCACTACTTTGAGACGGCGGATGAAGCGTGGACTTTTATTGTAGAAGAAAAATTGGAATGATTGGACTACGAAAATGAACGTTTGGACAAAGTGGTGGGACGAGTGGGGGGGGGGGGGGGGGCGAAGAGGGATTGTATTGTATGATTAATCCTGCGGTATGGTAACTTTTCTTTCTCCCACAGGTGGTGATGGGGGGAGGTGGGGAGGGAGAGGAGATGGGGCGTTGGCCATGGGAGGCGGGGCCGAGGGAGAGGCGCGGGCTTGGTTCCCGCGCTATGATAATTATGGCGGGAATAGAGAAGCAGGAAGGAGGGGGCACCGCACGGGGCGAGCCGTGATCACGGGGGGAAGCCGAGGTCAGCCAGAGTTTGCTGACTTCTGGGAGCAACATGGGGGGAGTAATTACGCTAGCGGGGGGTCTAGCGGGGGGGGGGGGGAGGGGGGAATTACTGGGTTGCTGCTGCTGGGGAAAGGGGGGAGTGGGTGCGGGAAAGGATGGGCGGGGGGGCACCGTCTGGGAGAAATACAGCCGCGTGGGAACTGGGCGAGAAGCTGGAAAAAGATGATGGCTAACCGGCAAGGGGGGGGGGGGGGGGAAGCCCCCCAACTCGGCTGATCACGTGGAACGTGAGGGGGCTTAACGGGCCGATAAAGAGGGCACGAGTACTCGCACACCTTAAGAAACTTAAAGCAGATGTGGTCATGTTACAGGAAACGCACCTGAAACTGATAGATCAGGTTAGGTTGCGCAAAGGATGGGTAGGGCAGGTGTTCCATTCGGGGCTGGATGCGAAAAACAGGGGGGTGGCTATATTAGTGGGGAAGCGGGTAATGTTCGAGGCAAAGACTATAGTGGCGGATAACGGGGGCAGATACGTGATGGTGAGTGGCAAATTACAGGGAGAGATGGTGGTGTTGGTAAACGTGTATGCCCCGAATTGGGACGATGCCAATTTTATGAGGCGAATGCTAGGACGCATCCCAGACCTAGAGACCGGAAAGCTGATAATGGGGGGAGACTTTAACACGGTGTTGGAACCAAGGCTGGATAGGTCGAAGTCCAGGACTGGTAGGAGGCCGGCAGCAGCCAAGGTGCTTAAGGATTTTATGGAGCAGATGGGAGGGGTGGACCCGTGGAGATTCAGTAGACCTAGGAGTAAGGAGTTCTCGTTTTTCTCCTATGTCCATAAAGTCTATTCACGCATAGACTTTTTTGTGTTGGGTAGGGCATTGATCCCGAGGGTGAGGGGAACGGAATATACGGCTATAGCCATTTCGGATCATGCCCCACACTGGGTAGACTTGGAGATAGGGGAGGAAACAAGAGGGCGTCCACCCTGGAGAATGGATATGGGACTAATGGCGGATGAGGGGGTGTGCTTAAGGGTGAGGGGATGCATTGAAAAGTACTTGGAACTCAATGACAATGGGGAGGTTCAGGTGGGAGTGGTCTGGGAGGCGTTGAAGGCGGTGGTTAGGGGGGAGCTGATATCAATAAGGACACATAAAGGGAAGCAGGAGAGTAAGGAACGGGAGCGGTTGTTGCAAGAACTTTTGAGGGTGGACAGACAGTATGCGGAAGCACCGGAGGAGGGACTGTATAGGGAAAGGCAAAGGCTGCATGTGGAATTTGACTTGCTGACCACAGGCACTGCAGAGGCACAATGGAGGAAGGCGCAGGGTGTACAGTATGAATATGGAGAGAAGGCGAGCAGATTGCTGGCACACCAATTGAGGAAAAGGGGAGCAGCGAGGGAAATAGGGGGGGTGAGAGACGAAGATGGAGAGACGGAGCGGGGAGCGGAGAGAGTGAATGAAGTGTTCAAGACATTTTATAAAAAATTGTATGAAGCTCAACCCCCGGATGGGAGGGAGAGAATGATGGAGTTTTTGGATCGGCTGGAAATTCCCAATGTGGAAGAGCAGGAAAGGATGGGATTGGGAGCACAGATCACGGTAGAAGAAGTGGTGAAAGGAATTAGGAACATGCAGACGGGAAAGGCCCCGGGACCGGACGGATTCCCAGTTGAATTTTACAGAAAATATTTGGACTTGCTCGCCCCGCTACTGACGAGGACCTTCAACGAGGCAAAGGAAAGGGGACAACTGCCCCCGACTATGTCAGAAGCAACGATATCGCTTCTTTTAAAGAAGGAAAAGGATCCGCTACAATGCGGGTCCTACAGACCAATCTCCCTCCTCAATGTAGATGCCAAGGTCTTGGCCAAGGTAATGGCAATGAGAATAGAGGAATGTGTCCCGGGGGTGGTTCATGAAGACCAAACTGGGTTTGTGAAGGGGAGACAGCTGAACACGAACATACGGAGGTTGTTAGGCGTAATGATGATGGCCCCACCAGAGGGTGAAACGGAGATAGTAGTGGCGATGGATGCCGAGAAAGCATTTGATAGAGTGGAGTGGGATTATCTGTGGGAGGTGTTGAGGAGATTTGGGTTCGGAGAGGGGTATGTTAGATGGGTGCAGCTGTTGTATAGGGCCCCAGTGGCGAGTGTGGTCACGAATGGACGGGGATCGGCATATTTTCGGCTCCACAGAGGGACAAGGCAGGGATGTCCTCTGTCCCCATTACTGTTTGCACTGGCGATTGAGCCCCTGGCGATAGCGCTGAGAGGTTCCAAGGGATGGAGGGGAATACTTAGGGGAGGAGAAGAACACCGGGTATCTTTATATGCGGATGATCTGCTACTATATGTGGCGGATCCAGCGGAGGGGATGCCAGAAATAATGCGGATACTTGGGGAGTTTGGGGATTTTTCAGGGTATAAATTGAACATGGGAAAGAGTGAGCTGTTTGTGGTGCATCCAGGGGAGCAGAGTAGAGAAATAGAAGACCTACCGTTGAGGAAGGTAACAAGAGACTTTCGTTACCTGGGGATCCAGATAGCTAAGAATTGGGGCACATTGCACAGGCTAAATTTGACGCGGTTGGTGGAACAGATGGAGGAAGATTTCAAGAGATGGGACATGGTAGCATTGTCAATGGCAGGGAGGGTGCAGGCAGTTAAGATGGTGGTCCTCCCGAGATTCCTTTTTGTGTTTCAGTGTCTCCCGGTGGTGATCACGAAGGCTTTTTTCAAAAGGATAGAAAAGAGTATTATGGGTTTTGTTTGGGCCGGGAAGACTCCGAGAGTGAGGAAGGGATTCTTACAGCGTAGTAGGGATAGGGGGGGGCTGGCACTACCGAGCCTAAGTGAGTATTATTGGGCCGCTAATATTTCAATGGTGAGTAAGTGGATGGGAGAGGAGGAAGGAGCGGCGTGGAAGAGATTAGAGAGGGCGTCCTGTAGGGGGACCAGCCTGCAGGCTATGGTGACAGCCCCATTGCCGTTCTCACCAAGGAACTATACCACGAGTCCGGTGGTGGTAGCTACACTGAAGATTTGGGGACAGTGGAGACGACATAGGGGAAAGACCGGAGCACTGGGGGGGTCCCCGATAAGAAACAACCATAGGTTTGCCCCGGGGGGAATGGATGGGGGATATGGAATGTGGCAAAGAGCAGGTATAACGCAATTGAAAGATCTATTTGTGGATGGGAAGTTTGCGAGTCTGGGAGCGCTGACCGAGAAATATGGGTTGCCCCAAGGGAATGCATTCAGGTACATGCAATTGAGGGCTTTTGCGAGGCAGCAGGTGAGGGAATTCCCGCAGCTCCCGACACAAGAGGTGCAGGACAGAGTCATCTCAAAGAAATGGGTGGGGGACGGTAAGGTGTCGGATATATATAGGGAATTGAGAGACGAAGGGGAGACTATGATGGACGAACTAAAAGGGAAATGGGAAGAAGAGCTAGGGGAGGAGATTGAGGAGGGGATGTGGGCAGATGCCCTAAACAGGGTAAACTCGTCGTCCTCGTGCGCCAGGCTAAGCCTGATTCAGTTTAAGGTATTACACAGGGCACATATGACTGGAACACGGCTCAGTAAATTTTTTGGGGTGGAGGATAGGTGTGCGAGGTGCTCGAGAAGCCCAGCGAATCATACCCATATGTTTTGGTCATGCTCGGCACTACAGGGGTTTTGGATGGGGCTGACAAAGGTGCTTTCGAAAGTAGTAGGAGTCCGGGTCGAACCAAGCTGGGGGTTGGCTATATTTGGGGTTGCACAAGAGCCGGGAGTGCAGGAGGCGAAAGAGGCCGATGTTTTGGCCTTTGCGTCCCTAGTAGCCCGGCGCAGAATATTGCTAATGTGGAAAGAAGCCAAGCCCCCGGGGGTGGAGACCTGGATAAATGATATGGCGGGGTTCATAAAGTTAGAGCGGATTAAGTTCGTCCTAAGGGGGTCAGCTCAAGGGTTTACAAGGCGGTGGCAACCGTTCGTCGAATATCTTGCGGAAAGATAGATAGGGGAGAACAAAGAAGGCAGCAGCAGCAGCCCAGAACTTGGGGTGTGGGGGGGTGGGGGGGGGGGGGGGGGGGGTGTGGCCTGAGACAAGGCAGTTGCCAATTAGGGCTAGTTTTTATTTTTGTTATTTAATATTTATTTATTTGTTGTTGTTTTCTTTTGTTCTTGTTTAAATAAAAAAGGTCATTATTATCTGTATTGTTATAATGTTGTGTAAAGGATGCACAATGTACTGTGTTGGTTGACCAAAAATTTTCAATAAAATATTATTTAAAAAAAAAAAAAAACAGCGCCACTAATCTCCCCTCCAGCGCCCCTGCCACAATCACATATTTACCCCCCTGATCTGCCACCACCTTCTCCATCTGGAAGCGTACCCTTTTGCTGACCAACACCGCTACCCCTCGAGCCCTTCCATCAAATCCGGAGTGAAACACTTGGCTAACCGAGCCCTTTTTAAGTCTCACCTGATCCTTCACCCTCAAGTGAGTCTCCTGCAGCATTGCCTCATCGGCTTTCAAACGTTTAAGATGCGCAAGCACCCTTGACCTCGTGACCGGACCTCCTAGCCCTCTCACGTTCCACGTGACTATCCTTACTGGGGGTCTCTCACCCCCCCCCCCCCCCCCCACCTTTCTTATCCACCATCACCATACCACCGGGCCCTGCCCCATAAGCCTGACCCGCCCCTGTCCATTGTTAACATCGAACCCCTTCCCCCCCTCCCAAGAACCCCCCCTACAAAAACATCCCCCAACATCCATCAGTGCTTATGTAGTTACATTGTATATGTTGTGTTGCCCTATTATGTATTTTCTTTTATTCCCTTTTCTTCTCATGTACTTAATGATCTGTTGAGCAGCTCGCAGAAAAATACTTTTCACTGTACCTCAGTACACGTGACAATAAACAAATCCAATCCAATCCAATCCCTTCCCCCCGTCTCGCTCGCCTCGTAGGCCCATTGAAGCCTGCTATCCAGTCTCCAACGTCCGCAGCCCTCCTCTCACCTCACCCCCCCGTTCACTAACTGACTTTAGTTAGCTAGCGCGGGTCGCTCCCCCCACCAAGACCTCTCGCCCCCTTCCACCCAGTCCCAGAGAAAGAAACACCAAAACAAACCCAACAATCCAACCCCTACAATTCACTAACATAACATTTAACCGTCGCACACAGAACGCCATTAACTTGAACTCTGTAACAATGCAAAGAGAAGTAAATTGCAATACAAATCAGTAAAAAGAAAGTTCTAACATTTATACATTTTCCAGCTGCCCAAACACAGTCCACAGTCTCTCTTCCAGTTACGCTCTTCACGTCTGTCCCAAGCCTTCTGCCCTCACGAACGTCTCAGCCACCTCCGCTGTCTCAAAATAAAAGTCTTTGGCGTTATATGTTACTCACAACTTTGCCGGGTTGTAGCCACCTGGGTTGGCCACTTCCCGATTTAAAATGGAGGTCCGCAAAGACTACAGGGAAATTCAGCCAACACAGGCAAAAACTAGCAAGTGCAGAAATCCTGTGTATTAGAACTTGCAAAAGCCCAGACAGCACTGAAACTCACAGCCATCTGCATACTAATGAGCGATCCCCGGGAACAATCAAAACATTTAAGGTGAATAAGGCCAAGCCAGACTCCTCGGCGCCAGCAGGAGCCAAGAAAAAGGAAGGCCAATGGACACTCCGGGACCGGCCAGCGATCAGGGAACAACTCCAGTATTGGAGAAATCGATCCAAGTGATCGGAACGTAGTCCAATCACTTGGAACCAGGTACGGGGTGCGCCCAAACGGGCGGGAAGCCCCTGGGGACTATAAAATAGAGTCCCCAAGTTCAAATCGTCCTTCTTGGCAGGGTCACTCAGCAGCGAATCAACCCTTGAGAGTGAACTCCCCAAGCTGCCGCATCAACCAAGTAAGTCTCCAGTCAATACACGCTACGAGATAGGCGCTCCTAGCTACCAGTCCATACCAGCTTTTGAATCCTGCAGACTCAAACCGAACAAAAGGCCATTTGTTCCCCTGACCTGGTGGGCCAATTCCGAAGCTAAGTATAGGCCTTTTAGTGATAGAGAATAGTCTAGAAAGTAGAGTTTATGCATGAGTAGTGATTTACTGTGTATAATAATAGCAGCACGGTAGCATTGTGGATAGCACAATTGCTTCACAGCTCCAGGGTCCCAGGTTCGATTCTGGCTTGGGTCACTGTCTGTGCGGAGTTTGCACGTTCTCCCCGTGTGTGCGTGGGTTTCCTCCGGGTGCTCCGGTTTCCTCCCACAGTCCAAAGATGTGCAGGTTAGGTGGATTGGCCATGATAAATTGCCCTTAGTGTCCAAAATTGCCCTTAGTGTTGGGTGGGGTTACTGGGGATAGGGTGGAGGTGTTGACCTTGGGAAGGGTGCTCTTTCCAAGAGACGGTGCAGACTCGATGGGCCGAATGGCCTCCTTCTGCACTGTAAATTATATGATAATCTATGAATAAATGTGTTTTGATTTGAATCTTACTAATTGGTGTGTTGAGTTATTGATCAGTACTTGAAGTTGAACCTCGTGGCGGTATCATAAAGATACCTGGCGACTCTAGAGCAAAGGTTATAAAACAGAGCAAATTGAACCAACCAAAAGTTAGCAACAGGGTACACCATACCAAATCGCACCCCCTTCTTGTACAAAGCCGCCTTCACTCACCCAAACACTGCTCGTCTTTTTGCCAACTCCACCGCCAAGTCCTGGTAGATCCGAACGCAGTACCATCCCACAGCACCTCACGTTTCTGTTTCGCCCAGCTGAATACCTTCTCCTTCATGCAAAACTTATGGAAGCAGATAATTACTGCCCTTGGCGGCTCGTTCACTTTGGGCTTCGGCCTTAATGACCGATGAGCTCGGTCTAGCTCGTACAGGGTGGGGCTCTCACCCCCATCAGCTCCGCCAGCTTCTTAGCGAAGTATTGCGTTGGCCTTGGGCCCTCTGTCCCTTCGGGCAAGCCCACAATTCTCAAATTGTGCCACCATGAGCGGTTTTCCAAGTCTTCCAGCTTTGCTCGGAGTCCTCTGTTAACCTCCACCACCCTCCGCAACTTGTCCCCCATCGAGGTGACCTGGTCGCTGTGTCGTGTCACGGCCTCCTCCACTTCCTTCATCTTCTCGCCCTGCTCTCTCACCTCGGCCAATGTCTTTGCCACCACCACCCTCATCGGGCCGATTGCCTCCTCCACCAATGACCTCAACACGACCGCCGTCTCTTTCCTCAAGGCCTCCATGTGCCTCGCAAACTGATTTTCCAGCTCCACCGCCATCACCTCAGTCATCTTCTCCACCGTACGTAGTGCGGCCCCGCCTTGCAGTTCAGCTTCCGCCATCCTGTCAACATTTTTGCTCGTCTTCTCCTTCAGCGGCGAACCCGCGTTTCCTCCTTTCTTCGACGCTGCTCTTCGCATCCTTTAGCGGCTTATTGTTTTTTATCTTCTTTCTTTTCTCCTCTCCCTCCCTTCACCCTCCTGTCTTTCACAATCAGACTTATTCTTTTTTTGGAAAAAAAAGGGGAGAGAAAAACAAACTTTTACCGAACTTCCTTAAACCTTCTTTCTTTCTCCTCTGCATTCACCCTGAGCTCCCCTGGGACCAGGCTTCAGCCTTCTTTCTTCCTCCTAGGTGGGAGCCATCCGACGTGGAGCACCCTCCCTACATAGTACCCTGGCCTCGGGCCTGCCGCCTCGGCCTCCTCGTAGCTCCGCCCCTGCTGCTCTGACCTCGACGCCGCGCTGGGCCCAACGCCTCAGCCCCCGCCGCCCACCACCGCGCGGGGTTCTTCGCCGGTTTTTAAACCGGCGCCGCTGACTGCTCGTGACGGCCTCAAAGGCCGACGATAGTCAGGGGGGTACGTGAAGACTCGGGGATTTCCCCAAAATCGCCACGAATCGCAGCCACCGGCGGGAGCTCTTGTTGCTGCGGCCGCCCTGCTCCGAAACCATCTTGAAGTTGATGGTTTTTTGTTTTTTTCTTGGGGAGAGGTGTCATGTGAGAGTACCTTTAAGAAATGGGTGTTTAAGAAATGTACCTTTAAGAAATGGGTGTTTATCAGTGATATCAGAGAGTGTGTGGAGCTGGGCTGTCTGTCAGCTTTTTACTTTTGTTTTAGGCTGTTTGCTGCAGGGTGTGTTTTAGTTTCGTTTTCAGAGCTGGATAGCTGCAGTTACAGCCAGAAGGTGTATGAGTCTCTCTGATGTGTTTCTGTTTAAAGGTTTTTAAAAACTCTTATGGATGTTAAAAGGACAGCTTAAGGATTACTTAGTGTTGTATTCTTTGGGGGTTATATTTAAATTGATGGTTGCTAAGATGTTCACTGTATGTTTTAAAAAGGTTAACTTGAGTTCATAGAATAAACACTGTTTTGCTTTAAAAAATACTTTTCCATTTCTGCTGTACCACACCTGTAGAGTGGGCCGTGTGCTCCCCATACCACAATCTGTTAAAAGTTGTGGGTCAGGTGAACTCCATGATACACTTTGGGGTTATCTAAACCCTGGCCCATAACACACTGTTGCTTCACAGCACCAGGGTCTCAGGTTTGATTCCCGTCTTGGGTCACTGTCTGTGCGGAGTCTGAACATTCTCCCTTTGTCTGCGTGGGTTTCCTCCAGGTGCTCCGGTTTCCTCGCACAGGTGCCGAAAGACGTGTTGTTGGATGCTATGGACATTCTGAATTCTCCCTCCGTGTACCTGAACAGGTACCGGAATGTGGCGACTAGGGGCTTTTCACAGTAACGTCATTGCAGTGTTAATGTAAGCCTGCTTGTGACAGTGAAGATTTTTTAAAAATGTGCAGGGTCCGCACAGACAGTGACCCAAGCCGGGAATCAAACCCGGGTCCCTGGCGCTGTGAAGCAACAATGCTGACCACTGATCATGCCCCAGACATGTCGGGTTTTGGACAACCTTCTTCAAGGCAACGTCCAAGGTTGTGGGGATGAGGGTGGGGTCACGCCCAAAAGTGGCATTCATTGTTGTATCAGACCAGCCAGAACACTTTATGGGGAGGGGAGCCGATGCCCTAGCCTTTGCCTCCCTAATCGCCTGCTGAACAATCCTGCTCAGCCGGTGATCAGCAGCACCACCCAAAGTTGCAGACTGGCTGTCCGACCTGTCAGAATTTCTCCAACTGGAGAAAATCAAATTTGACATCCATAGGTCAGAAGAGGGCTTCCCCAACATGTGGAAGTCATTCACCAACTTGTTCCAGGAGCTGTTTGTAGCCAACAGGCAATAGAGCGGGGGCGAGCAGGGGGTAAAGTGGGGCACAGATGAGCCACAGATCAAAAAGGAAAGGGAAGGGGGAGAAGGGAGTTGGGAAGGGGAGGGGGGCAAAAGCCCATAAAAAAGACCGCGGGACACAAGGGGCATAGCTGAAGGGGACAGGCCCAAGGGCAATCGAAGAACCAGATTGAGCAGCAATATGCAGGGAAATGCATGCTAGGGCCAACACCAAGCAGGACAACTGAGGCAGATCGGCCAAATGGGGCCCACAATCACAGAGGGGGGCAGAATATGTAGACGTAAATATGTACAGTGATCCTTATTTGTGTGTGTTTTCTTTTTCTCGCTCTTTGGTCTAACTCTCTTTTGTCATTTTAATTTTGCCTTGGTTGCTTTTGTTTGATATTATGCGCGAGTATGCCACTTGTAATTTAACGTACGAACTGAAATGTGTTACATAAAAACGTGAGAACCAATAAAAACATTTATTAGAGCAAGTCTTTAGAATTACTTATTGAAATAATATGAGGCTGCATTACTGATATTTACATCATAAATGGTAAGCAGAATTAATTAACACATTCAATATAATAGCTATGATTCAGTGAGAGAAGTCGACAGTAGCTTCCTGGCATCATTGCCCATTATTTGCTTTGTCACCCAATGCTTTTCTCCATCAGATGAGGTCAGAAATAGAGCTATTGAATCCAATGGTAGTTCATAAGACTCCAAAAAAAGTGAATCATCAATGGCAATATAAGTTTAAACATTTTAGTGGTCACCTGAATATTACCGGATTTCCACTGGTAAAGAGAAATGAAGTTCCGAGGAACAAAGGGACCTTGACATGTTTGTCCATAGATCTCTGAAGGCAGAAGGGCAGGTTAATAGGGTGGTGAAAAAAGCATATGGGACACTTGCCTTTATCAATCGAGGCATAAGTTACAAAAGCAGGAAGGTCATGTTGGAGTTGTATAGAATCCTCGTGTTTGAATTTGTCCAAGCTGTAAGTGATTTAATTGCCTTCCGTGTGTCCTCTCAACTAACGAGTACGTTGCAAGATCGGCGTGGACAGCCACACAATTTGCAGTTTGTGTTGCCATTGTTGGTGCTTGAAGAAACTTCTGAATCTGTGTGGGCCGCCTCTAACCTTCCTCTGCCCACATCAGATGTTATGAGTTTGCGGAGATGGGCTTTGAAACATGCCAAAACTAATTTCAGTGCTTCTATGTATATGGATGGGCCAGTTGGCTAAAGTCATTTCTCAAGAGTGGTGGACTGAAATGAAGAAGTTTGTAAGGTTCTTTTTTAGAATGCCCTTGCATTGGTATGGTATAGCATTGCAGCACGGTAGCATAGTGGTTAGCACAATGACTTCACAGCACCAGGGTTCCAGGTTCGATTCCCGGCTTGGGTCACTGTCTGTGCGGAGTCTGTATGTTGTCCTGTGTCTGCATGGGTTTTTCTCCAGGTGCTCCGATTTCCTCCCGCAATTCAAAGATGTGCAGGTTAGTTGGATTGGCTATGCTAAATTGCCCTTAGTGTCCAAAAAGGTTAGGTGGGGTGGATTACAGGGATAGTTTGGAAGGTTTAAATGGGGTGCTCTTTCCAAGGGCCGGTGCAGACTTGATGGGCCGAATGGCCTCCTTCTGCACTGTAAATTCTATGATTCTATGATTGTTTGTACTGACCATCTTAATTTAATTTGCCCTGAGACAATTACCTTTAAAATATCTGCTTGGGGGTTTTGTAGTGATCCATGCAGGAGACATAGTCTGCCCATCAAAGTTGACATTTCTGGAGGGCAATCCCCATATTGTTTGAGCCCAGCATAATGCTGTCTGCGATTTTGCCTTGCCATCAAATTTTTGTGATGGATCTCAGCTGTCTTTGGTGGAAATGTTACAGAGCTTTAATGTGGCACCAATAGCAGACCCAGAGGTCAGCACTATGCAGTGTATGTAGCCTTTTACAAGGACAACACATATTAGAACCTGATTTTCCTGGGCCATCTCTATCAAGAGCCAGGAGCACAATTTGGCAGATGCTGTAAATATGAAATAAAAATAGAAAATATATGCAGCAGGTCTGGAGGCACAGGAGAAGCAGATTTAACATTTTAGGTTATGGAGCAGCACAGAGGCGCACTGCTACCTCACAGCTAAAATTGTCCCTGAATTGGAAAAATGTGGTGAACCACTGTATTATATTGTACGTACTGTTTGTGGTAATACCAGATATTGCAGCACCTGAGAGGTGGATGACCATTGGTTAGACCCAGGAGTCTACCATTGGCTGACGTACATAGCTCCGCCCTGAGAGGCGGAGTATAAGAACCGATGCCGTCCCAGCAGCCTTCACTTTCTGTATCAAAGCTGCTGGGGAAGAGTTCTAGCAAATTAAATGCTTCAGTTATGAATCACCTTGTCTTGAGAGTAATTGATTGCGCATTAATTTAATCTGCTACAACTTCAGTTGAAAGGATGGATCTCCGTATCAAACCGGAGTGTCTTCAGCTCAGCCCCCACGCGGACAACTCTGCTGCTATTTTCAAACATTGGCTGGCGTGCTTTAAGGGCTACCTCAACACGGCCGCCGACACCCCCACGGAAGGACAAAAGATGCATCTCCTACGCTCACGGGTCAGCCCTGGGATTTCCCCTCTTATCGAGGAGGCGGCGAATTATGCTGCCGCGATCGAGCTGCTAGAAGGACATTATATCCGCCCTGTGAACCAAGTCTACGCTCGTCACCTGCTGGCGACTAGGAGGCAAAGCCCCGAGGAAACGTTGGAGGACTTCTACCGGGCGCTGCTGGTGCTGGGCCGAAACTGTGGCTGCCCGCCAGTTTCGGGGAACGAGCACACGGAACTTTTGATCAGGGATGCTTTCGTGGCAGGTATGACCTCCCCCGATATCCGCCGAAGGCTCCTAGAAATGCACACTCTGGGACTTACAGAGGCATGGGCCCTGGCGGGGTCCATGGACGTTACCTATAAAAACGCGCTGTCCTTTGCTCCCGATCGCGTGGCGGCCCCCTGGGCTGCGTGGCACCCCATAGCGGCAGCCCCCCGACCTTTCCCCTGACCCCGCAAGCCTGCGCGGCGAGACGGCCCGCTAACGCCGCCGGACACCGCTGTTTCTTCTGCGGGCAGGCGAATCATCCCCACCCGCGCTGCCCGGCCCGCACCGCCACCTGCAAAGGGAGCGGCAAGAAGGACAATATGTGGGGGTCTGCCAGGCACGCGCCGTGGCCGCGGTCTCCAGCGACTATCGGCAACCCCCCTTTCAGGCCCCGACCGCCCAGCGCTCACCCTCACCCCCCTATCCTAAGGCCACGTGCGACCCGCGGGCACGGCCATTTTGCCCCCGGACACCACGCTGGACGAGTGGGCGCCGCCATTTTGTCCCTCGCCGCCGCCATCTTCTTCATCCCTGGACACCATGTGCGACCCATGTGTGACGCCATCTTGGATGGGCCCCCAGCACAGCCGACTACATGCTGACCGACCAGAACTCTCCATTACTTCAGCTGGCCTCGGTGACTCTGGACCAGAATAGGCCCCGGACGCTTGCGAAAGCTACAACGACGATCTCCATCAATGGCCACGAGATGTCGTGCCTGATTGCCTCTGGGAGCACGGAAAGCTTTGTTCACCCTGACACAGTAAGGCGCTGTTCTCGTCACCCATCCCGTAAATCAAAGGATCTCCCTGGCCTCCGGGTCACACGCGGTGGAGATAAAGGGGTTCTGCCTAGCGAACCTCACTGTCCAAGGCAGGGAATTCCACAATTTCCGCCTGTACGTCCTGCCGCACCTCTGCGCAGCCACCCTCCTTGGGCTGGATTTCCAGTGCCATCTGCAAAGCCTGACTTTTAAATTCGGCGGCCCTATAACCCCCCTTACTGTCGACTGCCTCGCGACCCTTAAGGTCGACCCGCCTTCCCTGCTTGCGAACCTCACCCCGGATTGCAAACCCGTCGCCACCAGGAGCAGACGGTACAGTGCCCAGGACCGGTCCTTTATCCGGGCGGAGGTCCAGAGGCTGCTGAGCGAAGGGGTCATCGAAGCGAGCAACAGTCCCCGGAGAGCTCAAGTAGTGGTGGTAAAGACTGGGGAGAAACAAAGGATGGTCATTGACTACAGTCAGACCATCAACAGGTTTACACAGCTGGACGCGTACCCTCTCCCCCGTATAGCCGACCTGGTGAACAGGATCGCGCAATACAAGGTTTTCTCCATGGTGGATCTCAAGTCTGCCTACCACCAGCTACCCCTCCGTAATGGTGACCGCCAGTACACTGCCTTCGAAGCAGACGGGTGGCTCTATCACTTTTTAAGGGTTCCCTTCGGTGTCACGAACGGGGTCTCGGTCTTCCAGCGAGAGATGGACCGAATGGTTGACCGGTACGGCTTACGCGCAACGTTCCCGTATCTGGATAACGTAACCACCTGCGGCCATGACCAGCAGGACCACGACACCAACCTCTGCAAATTTCTCCAGACCGCGAAAATCCTTAACCTAACATACAATAAGGATAAATGCGTGTTTAGCACCGACCGTCTAGCCATTCTAGGCTATGTAGTGCGAAGTGGTGTCATAGGCCCCGACCCTGAGCGCATGCGCCTCCTCATGGAGTTCCCCCTCCCTCACTGCCCCAAGGCCCTAAAGCGCTGCCTTGGGTTCTTCAGCTATTATGCACAGTGGGTCCCCAATTACGCAGACAAGGCCCGACCCCAGATCCAGTCCACAACCTTCCCCCTGTCGACGGAGGCCCGCCAGGCGTTCAGCCGCATCAAAGCAGACATTGCAAAAGCCACGATGAGCGCCATCGACGAGTCCCTCCCCTTCCAGGTCGAGAGCGATGCGTCCAACGTAGCTCTGGCGGCCACCCTCAAGCAAGCGGGCATTCCTGTGGCTTTCTTCTCCCGTACTCTCCATGCTTCCAAAATTCGCCACTCCTCGGTCGAAAAGGAGGCCCAGGCCATAGTAGAAGCTATGCGACACTGGAGGCATTACCTGGCTGGCAGGAGATTCACTCTCCTCACGGACCAGCGGTCGGTTGCCTTCATGTTCGATAATGCACAACGGGGCAAGATTAAGAACGACAAGATCGTGCGGTGAAGGATAGAACTCTCCACCTACAATTACGAGATCTTGTACGGTCCGGGGAAGCTGAACGAGCCTCCTGATGCCCTGTCCCGTGGAACTTGTGCCACCGCACAAGTGGACCGCCTCCGATCCCTCCACGAGGACCTCTGCCACCCGGGGATCACTCGTTTTTTTCATTTTATCAAGACCCGCAACCTGCCCTACTCCATCGAAGAGGTCAGGACCGTCACCAGGGACTGCCAAATCTGCACGGAGTGCAAACCGCACTTCTACCGGCCAGAGAGGGCGCACCTGATAAAGGCTCCCCTTCCCTTTGAACGCCTCAGCATGGATTTCAAAGGCCCCCTCCCCTCCACTGACCGCAACACGTACTTCCTTAACGTGATTGACGAGTACTCCCGTTTCCCATTCGCCATCCCCTGCCCAGACATGACCACAAACACCGTCATCAAGGCCCTCCAGGGTATCTTTACACTTCGGTTTCTCCGCATACATTCACAGTAATAGGGGGTCCTCCTTTATGAGTGACGAACTGTGTCGATTCCTGCTCAGCAAGGGCATTGCCTCGAGCAGGACGACAAGTTACAACCCCCGGGGAAATGGGCAGGTCGAGAGGGAGAACGGCACGGTCTGGAAGACCGTCCTGCTGGCCCTACGGTCCAGGAATCTCCCAGTCTCCCGCTGGCAGGATGTCCTCCCGGTGGCCCTCCACTCCATCCGGTCACTGCTCTGTACAACCACGAATCAGACACCTCACGAACGTCTCCTTGTTTTCCCCAGGAAGTCCTCCTCCGGGACCTTGCTCCCAACCTGGCTAGCGACACCCGGACCCATCCTGCTTCGGAAACATGTGAGGGTGCACAAGTCGGTCGAGTGGGTCCACCTGCTGCACGCCAACCCCCAGTACGCCTACGTAGCGTTCCCTGACGGCCGCCAAGACACGGTCTCCCTTCGGGACCTGGCGCCCGCCGGAACCCCACGCGCACCCGCACCATTGCCCCCACCCCCACCCTCACCCTCCCCACAGCACCTAACTGGAGGGTCAGTACTGCCGCCGCTCCTGCCTAGGCCCGAACACACACCGACTCTCCCTACAGGTGCCTTCCCCCCGTCCACCTTTTGCCCAAACAGCGCCGCCTAGAGGTGACGAAGCTGCCTGGGAGGACGACATCACGCTCCCGGAGTCGCAACCGCCGGGACCCCCATCAGAATCACCGCCGAAGCCCAGATGCTCCAGAAGGACGACCAGGCCACCCAATCGACTGATTGCTGCACTATGAACACTTTGTTATTACCCTCGACATCACGGTACCTCCATACCTGGTCATACCATGCGAAAGGCGACTATTAACGCTGGCCATCACCCCGCCGGGCTCTTTTTTAACAGGGGGTGAAAGTAGTAATACCAGGTAGTGCGGTACCTGAGAGGTGGATGACCATTGGTTAGACCCAGGAATCTACCATTGGCTGATGTACATAGCTCCGCCCTGAGAGGTGGAGTATAAGAACCGATGCTGTCCCAGCAGCCTTCACTTTCTGTATCGAAGCTGCTGGGGAAGAGTTCTAGCAGAATAAATGCTTCAGTTATGAATCACCTTGTCTTGAGAGTAATTGATTGCGCATCAATGTTCTTACTTATTGTACGTACTGTTTGTTACATGTCTGGGTTTGTCCCTGCTGGCTCTGCCCCTCGGGCTCAAGTATAAAGGTGGCTAACCTCCAGCCCTGCCCTCATTCTGGGACCGGCTGCCAGCAGGTATCTTTTAGCTGATTAAAGCCGCAGTTTACTCTTCCGACTCTCGTCTGTCCTCATTGATGGTACATCAAAAAACATTTTAAAACATTTTAGGTTACGACCTTTCAAAGGCTGTTGACCTGAAATGTTAATTCTGTTTCTCTCAGGAGACTGTTGCTGCCAGACGTGGCAAGTAATTATAGCATTTTCTGTTTTTCGCCTGCCTGGTATTTCTTTTGTTTTATAGGGCCAATCAACTAATTAGAAGAACTGACACTAATTAAGGGATAAATTAAAAGGGGCCGCTCCAAGATTTTTTTTTTGAACCTAACAAAAACCGAGACATCTGACTAATGCAAACACGGAGATTTATAATAATTTTGGTTTATACATATTGCTGTATTTCACTCACTAATAAAAAAAGTAAGCACAGCTCCAAGTGTGTAAATGGGTTTACAATCTGGCCTGTGCTTTAAGATATCAATCCTAAAGTTATTTAATACTGAGGTATGTTGGAATATTAAAGCTATTGGTATACAAGGGCAACGCTAGATAAAAACAACCAATTCCAGCTCTCTCATGTGACACAGGCGGGCTGCCCCGGAAGCGGAAACCAGGAGACTGGCGGGTCAGGATAAAGATGGCTGCCTGTCGGTTACTGGGGTCGTTTGGAGCTGGTCCTTGGAGCGGGCTCTTCACTTGTAGGCGGAAATTTGCAGTCTGCATTTCTGTCCGAGTTCATTCCGGCCGGGCCGAGGACAAACATACTCATTTCGGCTTCGAGAGCGTGCCCGAGTCGGAGAAGGCAGAGAAAGGTGCGAGTGTCAGGGCCCAGGGAGCGCTCGGGCGGTGCTTGGGTTTGGGCGGCAGCTTGCTGAGTCTGTGATGTTACCTGACTGGTTTAATAATTGTGAACACTGAACCATAGAAACCGGGAAGGTCCCAAGCTCCAACGGGCTGATATGGGGTGAGGGTCTGCTAAAGTTGGTGGTAACCAGGTTCATGCAATTGACCTCAGTGCCTGAAGGTTGGTGAAGAGCACATTAAGTCCTATACATAGAACATACAGTGCAGAAGGAGGCCATTTGGCCCATCGAGTCTGCACCAACCCACTTAACCCCTCACTTCCACCCTATCCCCATAACCCACTAACTAACCCCTCCCAACCTTTTTTTGGACACTTGCGAGGGCAATTTAGCATAGCCAATCCACCTAACCTTGCACGTCTTTGGACTGTGGGAGGAAACCGGAGCACCCAGAGGAAACCCACGCAGACACGGGGAGAACGTGCCGACTACGCACAGACCGTGACCCAGTGGGGAATCAAACCTGGGCTGTGAAGCCACAGTGCTAGCCACGTGTGCTACCATGCTGTCTGTTGTCCTATGATCTGTTGTCCTATGATCTGTTTTTCCTTTTCCTGTTCAGATGGAGCCTTGCACTTTATGATTACTCGTGGAGGAAGTGGTGGATTTTAATTTGGCATCTGAAAGCACAACATTCCGCTCTACCTTATCACCAGGCCTTGATGACTCCACTGTTGCTAAATTGTCACGCTGCTTATTTGATGTCCTATAGTGGATTAGGAGAAGTTTTATATAGTGGGAAAACTGAAACCACTGTCCTTTGTCCCTGCTCTGAATTCCTATCCTTAACAACTCACTACTTCTGTCTCCCTGGCAACTATCTGACCGTTTTCCAACCTTGGTGTCATGTCTCGCCCTGTGAGGTGTTTCTGACCACCCATCTGCTCCATCACTAAGGCAGCCTATTTCCACCAGGGTACTGTCACCTGACTTTGCCCTGGCCTCAGCTCATTTGCAGAAGCCTTTGTCTACACACTAGTTACCTCTGAACACCTTTCCTCTGATTGTTGCCATGCCGTGGTGGAGGCTTGAACATTCCATTGATCCTGAGAGCAATGTAGTCAAAGAATCTCTACAGTGCAGGGGAGGGCATTCGGCCCCTGGGGTGTGCACCGACCCTTTTGAAAGAGCACCCTACCTAGGCCCACTCGCCCTACTCTATCCCTATAACCCCATCCAACATTTGGACACTTGGGACAATTTAGCATGTCCAACACACCTAACCTGTATATCTTTGGACTTTGGGAGGAAACCCACATAGACATGGGGAGAAAGCAAATTCCACATAGGCACTGAGGTTGGAATTGAACCCGGGTCCCTGGCACTGGGAGGCAGCAGTGCAAACCACTGTAATAAGGTCAGAGGGGAAGAATCAGACAAAGCACAATCTAAAACAAGTCCATCAATGATGGATCAGGCTGAAGATACTTGTATGGTATCAACAGCTGCGATGGCGGATGAAGGCTACAGAAGTCGGGAGATTCTCAGTCGTCGAGGTTCTCTTGCCACTGGAACTGGATCTACCCTCTAGAGGTTCTCGTGATGTGCAAAAACATACCCATGTCAAAATATGTCCTGCACCAGGCGTCTACATAGAGGAAACCAGCACTCACACGCACGCCCCCCCCCCCCCCCCCCATTTAATTTGTTTCGCCATCAAGAACAAACTCCTCAACCGACTCCTTGACCTTCCTGTCAGCCTCAACGAGCTTATCAAGAACCAGCAGGCAACGGTCGTGAGTGCCTATGCCCCAACCCTTGATGCCAATGATGAGTCCATTGAAGGCTTATAATCCACCCTGGACACCATATATTCCTTAGGAAGATGAGATCATCCTCCTTGGGGACTGCAACGCCAGAGTTGGAAATAACTCCCAAATCTGGGGAGGAACCATTGGAAAGGAAGGAGTTGGGGATTGCACCTCCAACCGGATTCTCCTACTCACCTAAGGTTTGGAACACCAGCCTTTCATCAGTAACACGCTGTTCTGCCAAAAAGACATTTGCAGCTTCCTGGAGACATTCACGTTCAAAGCACTGGCACATGATCGATTCATCGTTATCTGATCCCAAGATCAAAAGAATGCCCTCGTTGCCAAGTGCAAATGACCAGTGCAGAAGACTGCTGGACAGACAACCGGCACTTCCGCTCCTCTATTTCCATCAAACTCTCCCAGAAGATGAAGAAACAGCTCAGAACAAAAATCAATGTAGAGTAGCCTCAAGAGCCTAGCTGTTCTCATTTCAAGCTGTGAAGAAACCATTAGCTACAAGACCAGGAAACACCAGGATTGGTTTGACAAGGACGACCACACCAAGACTGGTTCAATGAGAATAACCACATTGACAAAAAAAGGAAAGCTCTTCATGCCTGGCAAAACAACATAACCAGCAAAACAAAGAGGAGAGCTAGGGAAATCAAAAACCGATGGTGGACTAGAAAACTAAGGAGCTGCAACTCCTCGCTGACCAGCATGACACCCGGGCGGTCTTCAGTGCTACCAAGGCAATATATGGACCCAATACCCTAGGCCTCAAACCGGTGCAGAGTAAGGATCAAACCCTCTTGAGGGACAAAGAGTCCATCAGCCTTAGATGGAGAGAACTCCTAAACTGTGATACAATCATAGATGAGGATGTGTTTGAGTAAATCCCTCAACTCCCCATCAGATGATGTTGGACTCCCACCAAGCATGGACCAAGAATACTGAGATTCAGGCTACTAGACTAGAAGGGCTTGAGGTTCATAAGGAGGAGGTGTTAACAATTCTGGAAAGGGTGAAAATAGATAAGTCCCCTGGGCCGGATGGGATTTATCCTAGGATTCTCTGGGAAGCTAGGGAGGAGATTGCTGAGCCTTTGGCTTTGATCTTTAAGTCATCTTTGTCTACAGGAATAGTGCCAGGAGACTGGAGAATAGCAAATGTTGTCCCCTTGTTCAAGAAGGGGAGTAGAGACAACCCCGGTAACTATAGACCAGTGAGCCTTACTTCTGTTGTGGGCAAAATCTTGGAAAGGTTTATAAGAGATAGGATGTATAATCATCTGGAAAGGAATAATTTAATTAGAGATAGTCAACACGGTTTTGTGAAGGGTAGGTCGTGCCTCACAAACCTTATTGAGTTCTTTGAGAAGGTAACCAAACAGGTGGATGAGGGTAAAGCAGTTGATGTGGTGTATATGGATTTCAGCAAAGCGTTAAAGATTCCCCACGGTAGGCTACTGCAGAAAATATGAAGCATGGGATTCAGGGAGATTTAGCAGTTTAAAAAAAAAGCATGGACCAAGTCAAAGCTGCCATTAAACAGAAAGAATTGAAAAGCTGCAGGAGTGGATGGGATCAGAGTGGTGGTTTTCAGACTTCGAGGAGAAGGGATCGCCTGTCGTTTCCATCAGCTGTTGCTGAAAATCTGGCTTATTCTTGCAACCTTTTCTGAACAAGGGAACAACATTTGCAATTCTCCAGTCTTCTGGCACCACCCTTACTTTTGAAGAAGGTTTGGAAGATTACGGCCAGTGCCTCTACAACTTCCAGCCTTGCTTCTCTCCATATCCTCAGGAGCTTCTGATCCAGTCCTGGTGACTTATCAACCTCCTCTTTTTCAATTTGTGGGTCTCGGATGCCACCCCTTAGATACTGATTTTGGCTTCTTCCTTATTAAAGACAGATGCAAAGTATTCATTTAAAAATGTCTCCCTAATCAGCCCCAATCTGCCCCATGCTACTCTTTTACCATTCATTGTCGATCTGAATGCAGGGATGGTGAAAATAAATAATTGACAAAGCAAATGTCTGAGAAAAAACTTTGCGAATATTACATTATTTAATAAACATGAGTGAAAGGATAGTCAAAGGAATGGCAGGGAAGATTATGCACCAGAAAAGGAAATCTTGTGGAGCCAGAGAGTATGGCTGACATGGGTGGTGCAGTGGTTAGCACTGCTGCTTCACGGCGCTGAGAACCCGGGTTCGATCCCAGCCTGGGTCACTGTCCGTGTGGAGTTTGCACATTCTCCCCGTGTCTGTGTAGGTCTCTACCCACAACCCAAAGATGTTCAGAGTAGGTGGATTGGCCACGCTAAATTGCCACTTAATAAAACATGTATGGTTTTTAAAAAATCAATTTAAAGTGCCCAATTATTTTTTTTTCTAATTAAGGGGCAATTTAGCATGGCCAATCCACCTACCCTGCACATCACATCTTTGGGTTGTGGGGTGAGACCCTATGGCTGACATTCTGTGTGAGTACTTTGCATCTGTCGTCACTGAAAAAGATGCCACTGTTACAATAAAGGAGGTGGTGGTAAATGAATTGGATAAGATGAAGTGATCGAGGCCAGTTACAAAATGGTTGGCAGTGCCCAAAAGTAGAAAATAAATCACCCAGTATGAATGGGAGGCATCTTTGGATACTGAAGATAGAAATAGACAGGAGTTTCTGTGCAATCATTCAATTCTGGCGCCAGGGGACTGGAGGATAGCAAATGTTACACTACTGTTCAAAAGGGGGGAGACAGTTGAAACAGATAACGAAAGGCAAGTTAGCCTAACATTGATGGCAGGGAAACTTCTGGAGCCAATAACACAATGTAATTGTCACTTGAATAAACATGGGTTAATAAACAGCCAACACAGTGTGGTTAAAGGCAGATCATGTCTGACTAACACGATTGAGTTTGTTGCTGAAATAACTGAAAAAGTTGATGAGGTTGTGCAGTTGATGTAAATGTGGACTTTCAAAAGGAATTTGACACACTACCACGTAATAAGCTTGCTTGCAAAATTAAAACCCATGGTATTAAAGGGATATTGGCCATGAGGATGTAAAATTTCATGTGGGACAGAAAACAAAATAATAGCGTGTGATTGAGCTTGAAGCAGTTTGTAACATTTCCCTGATATGAATGTAAGTTTTCCTTTCAGTCCTCATGGGACTCGAGAATGTATGCATATGATGTTTATTGCAGAATAATTTATAACTTTTTAATTATAGTTTACAGAGTTTTTAAAAATGTTGCCAAAAACTATGATATAATGAACGATGCGATGAGCCTTGGCATCCACAGATTATGGAAAGATGCTCTTATTCGTATGATGAACCCACTGCCAGGAACAAAACTGCTTGATGTGGCTGGAGGGACAGGTACAATAATTACTCTGATCTATTCCTATGCTCTACAGCTGCTCGGGATATGAGAAAACGTTGTGGACCTTATGTTCCTGATCGCTCATCCCCCTTTGCCTGATTCCAAATACTCTTGCGTTTTTTTTATATTATAAACAAGGTTGAAAGGGCCACTTTTTCTGCACTAGTTGACCGGGTTGAGATCATCTCTCTGTCCCCAGGAGTGTTTTACCTTGCCATCAAACATGGCACTGAAGAGCCTTATCAATAAAAGAAAGTGAAATTTGTACACAGAACATAAGAAATATGTTCCCCATTCAGTTAGATCATAGCTGACCTGATTGTGGCCTGAACTCCACTTTCCTGCCTGCCTCCTATTATGGACCAAGGTTTAGAGAAGCCCAAAGTGTATCATGGAGTTCACCTGACCCACAACTTTTAATAGATTTTGGGTATGGGGAGCACATGGGCCCACTCTACAGGTGTGATGCAACAGAGATCTAAACTTTAAAAACAAAACAATGTTTATTATATGAATCCAGTTAACATTTTATAAACACACAGTAAACATCTTAGCAACTATCAACTCAAATACTCTCCCCAAAGAATACAGTACTCTATAAGTAACCCTTAATCTTTCCAAGCAACATCCATAAGACAAATACCCTCTTTAACAAAGACAGCAGATTTAAATTCTCTACTGAGAGCAGTTATCACTTTTAAATTAGCAAGTGATCTGAATACATTCTCTTCATGCAGAGCGAGATCAAAATTACACCTTGTTTGGCTGGATGCTGCTCCAACTCTGAAAACGAAACCAAACACACACTGTAGCTACCAGCTCACAAACGAAAGTAAAAACAGACAGACAGCCCAGCTCCACCCACACTCTGACATCACTGCAGCTATTTGATAAACACCCATTTCTTAAAGGTACATCCACTACAGCTATTTGATAAACACCCATTTCTGAAAGGTACTCTCACATGACACCCCATAACCCTTGATTCTCTTGTACATTAATAGCATGTCAAACTCAGCCTTGAATATGTTGAATGACCCATCCTGCACTGCTCTCTGGGGTAGAGAATTCTTTTTTTTTTTACATAAAACATTTTATTGAGGTATTTTTGGTACATGAAACTATAAACATAGTGCAAAAGCCGCCTCCCTTCCTTACAGGCCCCATCTTTATTAACCCCCTACTCTAAGCTAAACTAAACCCCCCCCCCCCTTCTGCTGACGATTAATTTTCCGCGAAGAAGTCGACGAACGGTTGCCACCTCCGGGCGAACCCTAACAGTGACCCTCACAAGGCGACCTTGATTTTCTCCAAACAGAGAAAGCTAGCCATGTCCGATAGCCAAGTCTCCGACTTCGGGGGCTTTGAGTCCCTCCAAGCTAATAGTATCCGTCTCCGGGCTACCAGGGAAGCAAAGGCTAGAACGTCTGCCTCTCTCCTCCTGGATCCCCGGGTCTTCCGACACCCTGAAAATCGCCACCTCTGGACTCAGTGCCACACTTGTTTTTAACACCGTGGACATGACATCTGCAAACCCCTGCCAAAATCCCCTAAGCTTCGGACATGTCCAGAACATGTGGACATGGTTCGCTGGTCCTCCTGCACATTTTGCACACCTATCTTCCACCCCAAAGAATCTGCTCATCTGGGCCACTGTCATGTGAGCCTAATGAACAACCTTGAATTGTATCAGGCTGAGCCTGGCACATGTTGACTCTGCTCAACGCTTCCGCCCATAGACCATCCTCCATCTCTCCTCCCAGCTCCTCCTCCCACTTGCGCTTCAACTCCTCAGTCTGCATCTCCTCTAACCCCATAAGTTCCTTGTAAATATCAGAGACGCTCCCTTCTCCTACCCACCCTCTGGAAACTACCCTGTCCTGAATCCCCCAGAGCGGTAGGAGCGGCAAGGTTGACACCTGTTTACGTAGGAAGTCCCGCACCTGCAGATACCTGAATTTGTTTCCCCTCGCCAACCCAAACTATTCCTCCAACTCCCTCATACTCTGAAAGCTCCCCTCTATAAACATATCCCCCATCCTCTCAATCGCTGCACTCCGCCATCTCCAGAACACCCCATCCATACTTCCCGGGGCAAACCGGTGATTATTACAGATTGGGGACCAGACCGATGCTCACTCTGCTCCCACATGTCTCCTCCATTGCCCCCAGACTCTCAGGACCACCACCACCACTGGGCTGGTGGAGTACCGTGCCGGCGGGAACGACAGAGGCGCAATTACCAAATCCCCCAGACTGGTGCCCTTGCATGAAGCCGCCTCCATATGCTCCCATGCCGACCCCTCCCCCACCACCCACTTCCTGATCATGGCTATATTCGCTGCCCAGTAATAGTTACTAAAATTTGGCAGCGCAGCCCGCCCTCTCCCCGACTCCACTCAAGCATTACCTTCCTTACTCGCGGGGTCTTGCCCTCCCAAACAAAGCCAGTGATCACTGTGTTGACCCGTTTAAAAAAGGACCGCGGAATGAAGATGGGGAGACACTGAAATACAAACAGGAATCACGGGAGCACTGTCATCTTCACCGTCTGCACCCTCCCAGCTAATGGTAACGGGAGCACGTCCCATCTCCGAAAATCGTCCTTCATTTGGTCTACTAGTCGGGCCAGATTTAATTTGTGCAGCCGGTCCCATTCCCACGCCACTTGAATGCCTAGGTACCTAAAGCTTCTCCCTACTAATCTAAACGGCAGCTCTCCCAATCGCCTCTCCTGTCCCCTCGCCTGGACCGCAAACATCTCACTTTCCCCCATATTTTGCTTGTACCCCGTAAACCGGCCAAATTCCCCTAGAATCCTTATGATTGGGTCGAGAATTCTGAAGACTAACATCCCTCTGCAACAAGAAATTCCTTCTCCTCTCCATCTTAAATGGGAAACCCCTTATTTTGAAACTGCCTCCCCTCGTTCTTGATTCACTCACAAAAGGATCTCCATTTCAATAATGTTGTGCTTTTCTATTCTTCCTGCCAGTGGACAACCTCGTGTCCCATGTAAAATGCTGGAATTGATTAACTTGGTTAAAAGCAGTCAGGATTGATCCAGATGTGAATATTCTTGCTTGACCAACATCCTCAACTGCTTTGAAAGGTTCAATTCCTTCTTTGGGTGACTGTCTGTGTGGAGGTTGCACATTCTCCCAGTGTCTGGGTTTCCTCCGGGTGCTCCGGATTCCTCCCACAATCCAAAGATGTGCAGGTTAGGTGGATTGGCCATGCTAAATTGTCCCTTGTGGGGGTTGAGGAGGGGGGGGGGGGAAGGGGGGGGGGGGGAGATTGCGCCTAAGGAGGGTGGTCCTTAGAAGGTGCAAACTTGATGGGATGATTCATCTGCACAAGCTGGTGTTTGAAACAAGTACTTTGTTGGTTAGTGTGGTTCTTTCCATGGTTGGGATTGTTCTTTACAGCTAAAATAATGTGAAAGAACTAAAATTGGTCTGAATTTCTGTAGGGGATATAGCCTTCAGGTTTATGGATTATTTAAGATTGCAACACGAAAGACAGAGTCGACAAGCGATGAAATCTTGCCAGAGCCCATCGTGGCAACAAATCAGTGACTTTTATGAACAGCAGAATAAATCTGATTCTGATTTGGGATCAAAGGCAGTCATCTGTGACATCAATAAAGAAATGTTAAAAGTTGGGAAGCAAAAGGCAGAACAATTGAACTATACTGAAGGTAGGTGGTACTTAAACAATGTGATATTTTCCTCCATGTTGGATGTGATGTGAAAAGTGAATGGGGACCTCCACAACAGCTCTGCTGTTGCTGGTGTATTTGAAAAGTGATCGAAAGGTTAAGATTAAACTGATAATTGTTGAAGGATTCTGCTTTTTTCAGTCTGTTCAGCTGTTCTTTTAAAGCCTCTAAGAGATTTCTTGTCAAATCTGGAATTGGAAGGCCCAATTGGTAGTGCATGACAGGGTTAAAGGACTAAAACTTGAGAAATCTGTAGCTAATTATTTGGAGATGTGTTAAGCATGGTTGCAACATGAATGAAAGGTTTACTGAGTGAAGTAAGGAATTCTGCAATTGAAATCTTAGAACCGAATAGGCTGGAGTAGGAGACTGAGAATTTTCTTTGCATTCTATCCTGGAGTACAAGACAGCTGCAAAAATGGCCTTTCCTATTTGAAGCAGTCTTCTGAGATTTGACAAATTTGGGTTTTTGGCAAAGTTTTGTCACATTTTGATGGGAAATTAAACGTTTGGCATGAAAATAGCATCTTGAAAAAAAAAAAAAGTTATTTGTCTAAATAAAGGCAGTAAAATGGCTACTGAGCCAATCTCTAATAAAAGTTGACCTCTGGGGCAGCACGGTGGCGCAATGATTAGCATTGCTGCCTCACGGCACTGAGGTCCCAGGTTCGATCCCGGCCCTGGGTCATTGTCTGTGAAAAGTTTGCACATTCTCCCCGTGTTTGCATGGGTTCTTTCTCTCCCCCCCCCCCCCCCCCCCCCCCCCCCCCGACCACCACCACCACACACACACACACACACACACACACACAGAGCCCAGAAGATGTGCAGGTTAGGTGAATTTGCCACGCTAATTTGCCCCATAATTGGAAAAATGAATTGGGTCCACGAAATTTATTACAAAAATAAAAGCTGACCTCCGGTTTGTCCACAGCTTGAGAGTGTCTACTGTGTTTGTGCTGCATTTCGATTTGTCATTTTGTTCCTGTGTCAAAAGATACAGGTGACGTTCTGCTCAACAAACGCCTTGGAATGATACAACACAGGAGGAGGCCATTTGCCACCTTGCCAAATTAGTCCTTTTCCCTCCTCTTAGCCCACAGTCCACAAATATGTCCATATCAAGCATAAATCTAAAAACCTTTTTAAGAAAACTACCAATTTTCATGTAGCAAAAAAATCACTTGCTGATATTTACTGGGTTCCATCCGCCAGTGCCTACAAATTAAAGTTCACATCCTGTTTTTTCAATTCCTCCATGGCCTCAATCATTCCCTAAACAACATAACGGGCTACAAAGCGAAGCCGAGCTGTATCTCCGGCAACAGTGCACCCCTCCCCGATGAACTCAATGCATTCTATGCTCGGTTCGAGCAGGTAACCAACAATCCGCTGTCGAGTGCCGCAGCAGCCCATAACTCGCCCATACCCACCATCACAGCTTCCGAAGTCAGATTCCTGAAGAGTGAACCCTCGGAAGGCGACGGGCCAGGGCGGGATCCCTGGCCGTGCACTCGGAGCCTGCGCGGACCAGCTGGCAGAGGTGTTCACAGACATCTTTAACCTGTCCCGACTCCACTCCGAGGGTCCCCACCCTGCTTCAAGAAGATCACCATCATACCGATGCCAAAGAAGAACTAGGCAACGTGCCTCTATGACTACCATCCGGTGGCCCTGACGTCAGTCGTAATGAAGTGCTTCGAGATGTTGATCATGAAGCGCATCACCTCCATACTCCCAGAACGCCCTGATCCACTGCAATTTTCATACCGTCGCAACCTCCACAGCAGATGCCATTTCCCTGGCCCCTACACTCATCCCTCAGAGCATCTCGACAACAAGGACTCCTACATCAGACTCCTATTTATTGACTACAGCTCTGCCTTCAAAACCATAATCCCAGCCAAGCTCATATCAAAGCTTCAAAACCTAGGACTTGACTCTGCAACTGGATCCTCCGATTTTCTGACCAACAGACCACAATCGGTAAGAATGAACAACAACACCTCCTCCACAATAGTCCTCAATACCGGGGCCCCGCAAGGCTGCGTACTTAGCCCCCTACTCTACTTCCTGGACACACACGGACTGCGTGGCAAAATTTGGTTCCAACTCCATCTACAAGTTTGCTGACGATACGACCATAGTGGGCAGGGATCTCGAATAACGACGAGTCCGAATACAGGAGGGAGATAGCGAACCTAGTGGAGTGGTGCAGCGACAACAATCTCTCCCTCAATGCCAGCAAAACTAAAGAGCTGGTCATTGACTTCAAGAAGCAAAGTACTGTACACACCCTTGTCAGCATCAACGGGGCTGAGGTGGAGATGGTTAGCAGTTTCAAATTCCTAGGGTTGCACGTCTCAAAATCTGTCCTGGTCCACCACGTCGACGCTATCACCAAGAAAGCACAATAGCGCAAGAAGCTAAGTAAATTCCGCATGTCCACATTAACCCATATCAACTTTTGCAGATGCACATAGAAAGCATCCTATCAGGCTGCATCACAGCCTGGTATGGCAACTGCTCGGCCCAGGACCGCAAGAAAACTTCAGAGAGTCGTGAACACCGCCCAGTCCATCACACAAACCTGCCTCCCATCTATTGACTCCATCTACACCTTCCGCTGCCTGGGGAAAGCGGCAGCATAATCAAAGATCCCTCCCACCTGGCTTACTAACTCTTCCAACTTCTTCCATCGGGCAGGAGATACGGAAGTCTGAGAACACGCACAAACAGACTCAAAAAACCGCTTCTTCCCCTCTGTTACCAGACTCCTAAATGACCCTTTTTACGTACTGACCTCATTAACACTACACCGTGTATGCTTCATCCGATGCCGGTGCTTATGTAGTTACATTGTATACCTTGTGTTGCCCTATTATGTATTTGCTTTTATTCCCTTTTCATCCTATGTACTTAATGATCTGTTGAGCTGCTCACAGAAAAATACTTTTCACTGTACCTCTGTACACGTGACAATAAACAAATCCAATCCAATCTCTCTACCGTCTCCCACCATTCACCTCCATTGCTCCAATTTTGGCTCCTCCTTTTTTCTTGACAGAAATCTTTGGATCCTCACTGTCTTGAGGTGATGTCCCGGAAGACTGGATAATAGCCAATGTTGTTTCTTTGTTTAAGAAGGGTAGCAAGGATAATCCAGGGAACTACAGGCCGGTGAGCCTTACCGTCAGTGGTAGGGAAATTACTGGCGAGAATTCTTCGAGACAGGATCTGCTCCCATTTTGGAAGCAAATGACGTATTAGCGAGAGGCAGCACGATTTTGTGAAGGGAGGTTGTGTCTCACTAACTTGATAGAGTTTTTCGAAGAGGTCACAAAGATGATTGATGCAGGTAGGGCAGTGGATGTTGTCTATATGGACTTCAGTAAGGCCTTTCGCAGGTCCCACATGGCAGACTGGTACAAAAGGTGAAGTCACACGGGATCAGGGGTGAGCTGGCAAGATGGATACAGAACTGGCTAGGTCATAGAAGGCAGAGAGTTGCAATGGAAGGGTGCTTTACTGATTGGAGGGCTGTGACTAATGGTGTTCTGTAGGGATCAGTGCTGGGTCCTTTGCTGTTCGTAGTATATATAAATGATTTGGAGGAAAATGTAACTGTCTGATTAGTAAGTTTGCAGACGACACAAAGGTTGGTGGAATTGCGGATAGCGATGAGGACTGTCTGAGGATACAGCAGGATTTAGATTGTCTGGAGACTTGGGCGGAGAGATGGCAGATGGAGTTTAATCCGGACAAATGTGAGGTAATGCATTTTGAAGGTCTAATGCAGGTAGGGAATATACAGTGAATGGTAGAACCCTCAAGAGTATTGACAGTCAGGAAGATCTAGGTGTACGGTCCACAGGTCACTGAAAGGGGCAACACAGGTGGAGAAGGTAGTCAAGAAGGCATACGGCATGCTTGCCTTCATTGGCCGGGGCAATGAGTATAAGAATTGGCAAGTCATGTTGCAGCTGTATAGAACCTTAGTTAGGCCACACTTGGAGTATAGTGTTCAATTCTGGTCGCCACACTACCAGAAGGGATGTGGAGGCTTTAGAGAGGGTGCAGAAGAGATTTACCAGAATGTTGCCTGGTATGGAGGGCATTAGCTATGAGGAGCGATTGAATAAACTCGGTTTGTTCTCACTGGAACGACGGAAGTTTGAGGGGCGACCTGATAGAGGTCTACAAAATTATGAGGGGCATAGACAAGAGTGGATAGTCAGAGGCTTTTCCCCAGGGTAGGGGGGTCAATTACTAGGGGGCATAGGTTTAAGGTGCGAGGGGCAAGGTTTAGAGGAAATGTACAAGGCAAGTTTTTTACACAGGGTAGTGGGTGCCTGGAACTCGCTGCCGGAGGAGGTGGTGGAAGCATGGACGATAGTGACATTTAAGGGGCATCTTGACACATACATGAATAGGATGGGAATAGAGGGATCGGACCCAGGAAGTGTAGAAGATTTTAGTTTTAGACGGGCAGCATGGTCGGCAGAGGCTTGAAGGGCCTGTACCTGTGCTGTACTTGTCTTTGTTCTTTATCTCTGCAATGGTGGCTGTACCTCTAGCTATGGCTTTAGAACTGAAATTCCCTGTTAAGCCATGCTATCCTTTGTCCCTTCTTTACAGATCTGCCTCGTGGGCCAAGCTTTTGATCACCCTTTGCTAAGCACCTGTCTATTTCTAATTGTGTGAAATATATTTGGATATTCTCCATTAAAGGTAACCATATAAATGCAAGTTGTAATGGCTGAAGAGGTGCTTGGATCACAGTTTGTATTGGGTTGAATCCACATTCCATTGTGCAAACTCCTTGTGTAATGAAGTGAGAAAGTCAACTGATGCAATGTGATTAGTAATAAATGCTTTCATTTTTTAAAATTACTTTTCCTGAGTTACAAAGCCAGAGCTCTGTGGACAGGGGCGAACCCCTAATCCAGCCCTTTTGCCTGCTCCAAAAACCAATTCAAATTCAAATGGAATCCAATTCATGGTCCCCACAAGAGAGACATACCAAATCTTAGTCAAAAGGCCGAGCAGATACTACACTTGATCTTAGCCAAAAGGCTGAGAAGCGATTTTAAAAAGATAAATAAATAAAAAAATGTAATATAAATTTAGAGTTATTATTTTTTTCCAATTAAGGGGCAATTAGCATGGCCAATCCATCTAACCTGCACATCTTGGGGTTGTGGGGGTGAAACCCACGCAGACTTGGGGAGAATGTGCAAACTCCACAAGACAGTGACCCAAGGCCGGGATTTGAACCTGGGACGTCAGCACCATAGTCCCAGTGCATCACCATGCTGTCCTATCAATGCTTTCTTTTAAATATTTTTCTTTCCCCTATGCCCCCAAAGATTCTGGCCTCCACTTGTTCCTAAAGGTGCAAATTCATGTTGGACTTTTAAACTGTTCCCTCAGTCTTTCTGCTAAATTGATATCTCTTAGTGTGAGCCTAGATTGAGTGTCACAATGCTGTTCTCAATTAATACCCACAAGTGCACATTCCAGCACCAAATAACAATCAGATTGTAAATTATGGGTTTATTTCTCCTTCCTGCACAGAATTAATGTGGGGTAATTGGTCCAAAGAAATATGTCCTGACAAGTTTCTAAGGATACTGTGTGCTCACACTTGTTCTCTGGTTGTTCCCTGTAGGTCTGTCCTGGGTGGTGGGAAATGCAGAAGAGCTGCCGTTTGACGATTGACAAGTTTGATGTTTATACAATTGCCTTTGAATTAGAAATGTTACTCATATTGATCATGTGAGTAGATGCAGTGCATAATCTGTATCTCACTTGTGATTAGTTCTAATGAAGACGTTGCTACCTGCCCATTTTTCCTCCCTCCATCCCACCAACAAAAATTGCGGCATGTATTTTGAGGTTCAGAGGATGAAAAGTGTATTTTTAAAAATAAATTTAGAGTACCCAATTCTTTTTATTCCAATTAAGGCTCAATTAGCATGGCCAGTCCACCTAGCCTGCACATCTTTTTGGGCTGTGGGGATGAAACCCACATAGACACTGGGAGAATGTGCAAACTCCACACTGACCGTGACCTGGTTCCGGGATCGTACCTGGGTGCTTGGTGCCTTGAGGTACCGCCGTGCTGTCTGAAATTGTATTTTTTTAATGAAACCAATAAGTTAATTCCATCTTTTGAACATCCCTTTGATTTAGACACTGAGTTTTACTGCAACTTGTCTGTTGTGACGCATTTCCTCTAAAACCTCTGTTCAACTCTTAAAATTTTTTTTTTTTTTTAAATGCAAGTTTTTCAAACAACCACCCCCCCCTCCCCCCCCGCCCCAAACAAAAAGAAAGCAACAAGAACACAAGTAGAAATTATACATTGGATTTCCCCCATATACAGTAGCCCCCCATATAACAGTAAAAAAGCACAAATAGGAAAAAAAACCCACCTTAACCCAAACACCACCCAAAAGAAACCCCCACCCCCCGCCCCTGGGCTGCTGCTGCTGACCTCCTCCTATAACGCTCCGCGCGATAGTCTAGGAACGGTTGCCTCCGCCTGAGGAACCCCTGCACAGACCCTTGCAAGGCAAACTTTATCCTCTCCAGCTTGATGAACCCTGCCATGTCCATTTATCCAAGCTTCCACACTGGGGGCTTTGCATCCTTCCATAATACCAAAATCCTCCGCCGGGCTACCAGGGACGCAAAGGCCAGAATACCGGCCTCTTTCGCCTCCTGCACTCCCGGCTCATCCGATACCCCAAATAATGCTAATCCCCAGCTCAGGCTTGACCCGGGCATTCACCACCCTGGACATAGTCCTCGCAAAACCCATCCAGTGCCGGGCACGACCAGAACATATGGACATGATTTCCGGAGCTTCCCGAGCACCTCCCACACCTGTCCTCCACTCCAAAGAACATACTCAACCTTGCCCCTGTCATATGCGCTCTGTGAGTAACCTTGAACTGTATTAGGCTGAGCCTGGCGCAAGAGGAGGAAGAATTAACCCTACTCGGGGCGTCAGCCCACAGACCCTCATCTATCTCCTCCCCAAGCTCCTCCCCCCACACCCTTTAACTCCTCCACCGAGGCCTCCTTCCTGCAGCTCCTGATAGATCCCCGAAATCTTGCCTTCTCCAACCCATAAACCCGAAATCACCCTGTCCTGAATCCCAAGTGACGGAAGCAGCGGGAATTCCCTCCCCTGCCGCCCCACAAACATCCTCACTTGCATGTACCTAATAGCATTTCCCGGGGGTAGCCCAGACTTCTCCTCCAACGCCCCTAGGCTCGCAAACGTCCCATCGATGAACAGGTCCCCCGTTCTTCTAATCTCTGCCCGATGCCAGCTCCGAAACCCCCCATCAATTCTTCCCAGGACGAACCGATGGTTCTCCCGAATCGGGGACCAAACCGAGGGTCCCCACCTCGCTCCTGTGTCGCCTCCCTGCCCCCAGATCTTCAGTGTCGCTGCCACCACCGGACTCGTGGTGTACCTTATCGGCGAGAGCGGCAGCGGTGCCGTCACCAGCGCCCTCAGGCTCATGCCCACACAGGACGCCATCTCTAACCTCTTCCATGCCGCCCCCTCTCCCTCCATTACTCACTTACGGATCAGCGTCACATTGGCT